>NC_080737.1:14654523-14834523 GCF_019097595.1 Hemibagrus wyckioides | reverse complement strand
ACAAACTTTTGCACTGAATTGTACAACCATCTCAGAACACACAATGTGTCAAACCCTCAGCCACATGGGCAGCAACAGTAGAAGACTGTATCGGTTTTCACTCCTTCCAGACAAGATCACAAATTTGAGGCTACAGTGGCTACAGCTGAGGATTAAGGTTGTTCCTCTCTTCTGGTCTGTGTTCTAAAATACATTTCTGCTCACCACAGTTGTAACAAGTGGTTATCTGAGTTACCATACCTCTTACCGTAGCTCTCTTCTCCGCACATCTGTCTGCAGAAATGCTTTTGTTTATTTGGTTATTCACACTTTTCTATTTAAAACCAAGAAACTGCAGTGTGATTAAAATCCCAAGAGATCAGCAGTTTCTGAAATATTCAAAGCGGTCCGTTTGACACTACCAACCATGTCATGGTCAAAAGTCACTGATTGAAGATTTGCATGTGAAAGTTAGCTGGATCTCTCTGACACGTATCTAATAATAATATTTAATTGCATTGTGCTGTTGCTACACAATTGGCTGGGTGGATAATTTTACGAATAGGCAGATGTATAATTGGTGAACGAAGTGGTGTATATGTATAGAGAGATTCATTATATCTTTATTGTGGTTCTCTATTCATGGTTTGATAACAGAAATTTGTAATACTCTCTTAATTGAAAAAGGAGAGCGAGAGAATTAAGAGTGTAATGACGTCATATAATATTTATACATAGACAATGCTATAATTATAAGTTTTGGGACGTCTGCCTTTACATGCACATGAAAGTATTATGGAGTTGGTCCACCCTTTGTAGCTATAACAGCTTCTGGGAAGGCTTTCCACAAGGTTTATGGGAATTTTTGACCATTCCTCTAGAAGTGCATTTGTGAGGTCAGGCACTGATGTTGGACGAGAAGGTCTGGCTCACAGTCTCCGCTCTAATTCATCCCTAAGGTGTTCTATCTGGTTGAGGTCAGGACTGTGAAGGCCAGTCAAGATCCTCCACACATCCATGTCTTTATGGACTTGCTTTGTGCACTGGTGTGCAGTCATGTTGGAACAGGAAGGGGTCATCTCCAAACTGTTCCCACAAAGTTAGGAGCATGAAATTGTCCAAAATGTCTTGGTATGAAGCTGAAGCATTAAGACTTCCTTTCAGTGGAACTAAGGGTCCTAGCCCAACCCCCGAAAAACAACACATAAATTGAATGATTTGGAGGGGTGTCCCAAAACTTTTGGCAACATCTTTAAATGTGTACTATGGCGTGCTTGTGTAATAAGTTTTTAATACAGAAGTAACACACAAATGAAGTCATCCATCTTTTTTTAGTTTGTACTGAATGGAAGCTGTTTGAAACTGAACTGAATTTCTCCTTGTGGTTTTGCAGCTTCTATTCTAAAGCTGGCCAACGGCATGCCTGCCTTCTTCGCCGAATCTCCTCAGACAGAGGAAGTCTATAAGATGATTTCCATGAGTCAGCCAGCTCCAGCCCCTGAGACCATCGCAAAAATGTACAGACCAGCCAGCAAGGTGGACAAAGCGCAGGTCAACAGCAGGTTGGCAAAAGAAAAATTCATTGAAAGCTGGATTTCTGAAGAATTCTTTGTGTCAGTCTTGTATGTCGACAGTATCCAGTAGCTTGTCCAAGCTCACTAACACCAACAACACAAAATATCTAATCTTCCTGATTATACAGCTTATAGTGATTGTGTTGGTGTTTTATAGCGATTCATGGATTTCTTGTACCCTGCTAAAAAGAGCATTTCCTTTTTATCTGTCTGCTGTTACTTCTTTATGAGTCAAAGTGTCAGAAACAGTTTCAGCTAGCAGCTACTGGCTGATGATGCAAATTCCTGTATAGCAAAGTTCACAGAGTGCATGATGCAAAACTGGTGATTACGATGAAGTCAACTGCGCTGAATGTGATTTCGCTTAGAAATGAAATCGTGGCCTTTTTAAAGTCTAAGAGCATTAGCAAAAGAGCATTGGATTTAGCTTGCCGCGCTAGATCCTATGGATACAACAGAAGCTGAAGTTTTGAGTGGGAGGTTGCACACAATTCAGAGATTTGCTTCTCTTCCTTTCCTCTGTTTTTTTTTTTTTGCATCATGTGTCGTTTATTTATCATTATGATTATCAGCTAGTGTTTTTGGCTTTCTCAGGTGGCTCGATTCTTCACGCTCTCTCCTGCAGCAGGGCGTCAAAGAAGACGAAAAACTGCTCTTGCGCTTCAAATACTACAGTTTCTACGACCTGGCGCCGCAGGTGCTTTGAAAACGAAAACCTGCCTTGTTCAGCTTGTATTTTTGGCTTGAGAGCTCATGCTAATACCCGCTGTTTCTGCATGTGGTCTGTGTCTCTGTATGCAGTTCGACGCTGTGCGTCTGACGCAGCTGTATGAACAGGCTAGGTGGGCCATTTTGCTGGAGGAGATCGACTGCACAGAGGAGGAGATGATGCTTTTCGCTGCCTTACAAGTAGGGAAAAAGAATAAAATTCCTCACGCATTAATGATTCGAAATGGGTGATGTATTTTAAAACATGCAATACGGATATTATCAGTGTAAACGACCACCACGCTGGGTGCACTGATGTATCAGGAGATTACGCGACTTCTCGTACGCTACGAGTTTTATTTGTCTTGTGTTATTCAAGTCAACATTTTTACGCGTGCTCTGTCACCCAGAACTTGTTGCAGTGCTGATATTCCTCAGTTTATCAGTAGAAGTGGAGCTAGCGATCATTGCTACTAAATTGCACTTCAGAGCACTTTAGCATCATGTCAGAGGAAATGTTGAAATGTTTTTCGCTTTTTTGCACTGTCACTGTGCCTTTCCAAAAGCCACATGCTATCTTGGCATATTTTTTCAGCTGAAACTAATAAGAAATGTATTTATGTAGTTACATAACAGTAAGAGCTCAGTGACCACTTTATTAGGAACACATCTCTCATTCATGCAATTAACCATTTGATTATCATTTACATTTAAGAGGTTCATAATTAGTGGAATCCATTCATTTTCCCCTGATATATAGTTATCAACCTACTAAGCTTTGTGTGTGTGTGTGTTTGTGTGTGTTTACTCCTCTAGTACCACATAGGGAAAGCTTCCCAGACCGAGCAGTTGGTTGAGACTTGTCCTGCCATGGAGGACCTGGACTCAGCTCTGCAGTGCCTGGAGGTCAAGCTGGAGGCAGAGAGCAGTGCAGAAGAGATGCTGGTACATATAAACTACCACTGCGATGGGTTTACTACATGAACACACATTAAATTGAGTATATTTTCAATCAGAATCTGATCAGAAGGTTGTGAGTTCGAATCCCAGGTCCATGAGCAAGGCCCTTAACCCTCAGTTGTAAAAAAACGAGATACAATTGTAACTCGCTCCAGATAAATGCTGTAAATATACGCGCTAATTCAATGAAATAAACCTGGCTAAAACAATGTGGTGTGTTAAAGCAGCAGGTGTAGAACAGCAGAAGATTGTACTTCCTTTCACTCTTTTTAACTGGGGCCTGTTCATGTTCAGTATTGAGTATTGACACGCCATAGTGATGTTTAAAGGCTCAAATAAAAGTCAAGGCTTTCTGTTCTCTTCGTAGCCTACTAGGGGAAGACACTGTTTTTTTTTTATCTTCAAAGTAAATGGTGATATCAATCTCATTTCTGCTTAAGCATAAGCATTTAAAGTTTAAGGTGTTATCTTCAACCATTAAAATTCAGGGGGAAATCATCCCATCCTGAAAGCCAACAATTTTATATCTTTAAAAAACAAAGATCATTTTGCAGTATATAATTCCTTAGAGAGCCCGAAGAGTGTAATACTGTGTGTAAAGTGGGTCATCAGATCTTTGTGTACATGCAGGATGTTATGACAGCACCGGAGCTGCATGACTATCTGAAGATTTTCAGGTGAGATAAAGCCACTAAACACATTTTCTTCTACAATGGGGAACCATGTATCAGCCTAGACTAGCCACTGATGCATACAGTATACATTATATAGTTATTAAATAATTTTAATATTAATTATATTAGAATAATTGTCAAGTTGTTGTTCAGTTGTTTATCCTAAAGCACATTATTTTGTTACTACTCCTAATTACACCGATCAGCCATAACATTATGACCACTGAGAGGTGACGTGAATAACACTGATGATCTCCTCATCATGGCACCTGTTAGTGGGTGGGATATATTAGGCAGCAAGTGAACATTTTGTCCTCAAAGTTGATGTTAGAAGCAGGAAAAACGGGCAAGCGTAAGGATTTGAGCAAGTTTGACCAAGGGCCAAATTGTGATGGCTAGACCACTGGATCAGAGCATCTTCGAAACTCTTGTGGGGTGTTCCGCAGTGTTCTGCAGTGGTCAGTATCCATCAAAAGTATCCTTTAGGTCCTGTAAATGTCCTTTGAGTCCAATAAGTATCTTTTAAGTATTATAAGTTGTGAGGTGGGGCCTGCTGCTAACATCTAGTGGAGTCCATGCCTCGACGGGCCAGGGCTATTTTGGCAGCAAAAGCGGGACGAACACGATACTAGGCAGGTGGTCATAATGTTATGCCTGATCGGTGTATTCAGGTGTGTTGTTACACATGAGACAAATGTGAAGTCTGGAACAAGTGGCCACACATGTTTTTCTTTATTTTTTCTTAACGACTTAAAGTTAAGCCTTGCATATTATATCATGCAGTGATCTTTTTCCTCTAGACCAAAGAAGCAGACTCTAAAGAAATACAAGCAGTTCTGGTTTACCTTCAAGGACACGTCCATTTTGTACTATAAGAGTAAGGAGGAGAGCTGTAAAGAGCCGATACAGCAGATGAACCTTAAAGGTAAGAGGTGTTTGTGATGGAACACACACACACACACACACACACACACACAAACATGATGTATACACTCATAAACCACAAAGAGTGTGCATACTATTAACGACAGGAATAATGACAGGGACTTTTGTAACACACACACACACGTTTCCTTGTGAGCACCTTCCACATAGTAAAAACTGTAAGATTTCATCCCCACCAAGTTATAAAAACACACACCCATCCTAATAAAACCTCTTCCTCAGGATGTGAGGTGGCTCCTGATGTGAGCGTAGCTGCCCAGAAGTTCTGTATCAAACTGCTGATTCCTGAACCGGACGGCATGAATGAAGTCTATCTGCGCTGTGAAAACGTGAGTGTGAAATAAAAGGCTGTGTTTACTTTGCACGAGAAAAATTTGCTGATTAAAATCATGTATTAAAATCCTTAAGTGGAAGTCCTTAAGTAAATATATAGTTATTTATGTGTTCATGAATGTATTAGACAAACTATAGAGCGAATCATTTCATTGGGGTTTGTTTACTGGTGCTTTGTCATGAGGAAGTGGTGCATGATGGGAGAATATTTCCTAGGGCACCAGTTTAAGGAACAACATGTGTTTTCTGATCCATTTATCATTACCTTTAACTGATAAATGGTGGAACGTCGGAAAAACGTTCCTGTTATCACAGTTATCAGCAGTAAACCCACTAAACACATTTTCTTAAAATGGGGAACCATGTATCAACGTAAAATAGCCACTGATTAATATATACATATAAATTATATAGTTATTAAATAGTTATAATATTCATTATATTAATAATGATGATACATGCAGAGTGAAATCTCACTCTATCAGCAGTAAATGGCTGGTCTCTTGCCAAAGTCTCATTTTTTCTTTGCATGTCATGTTTTTTGTTTTTTGCATGTCATGTGACCAAGAACACAGAAAGCACAAAGTCTGCAGTGTTGAAGAATCTGACTGACCGTTACAAAGCGCTGACCCTGAAGATTCCTTTCATATATTTTAAACATCTCCTTAAAGAAAACCTCACCGTTTCAGCAATATCTTATTTTTATTAGTCCTAGATTAAGGTCAGATAGATAGATAGATAGATAGATAGATAGATAGATAGATAGATAGATAGATAGATAGATAGATAGACAGACAGACAGACAGACAGACAGACAGACAGACAGCAGAAGCTGTAGATAGACAGGCAGACAAGATAGACTGACAGACAGACAGACAGACAGACAGACTGATTGACAGATAGATAGATAGATGTACTTTATACTTTTTTTATACTTTATATTTTAATACTTTGGTATTAGATTTGCTTGCAGCTGCATTATTGCCAGAACTGTGATGATTTAAAAAATATTTGTAAAAAATATATATATATATATATATATATATATATATAGACTAATCAGCACTCTAAGAACAGACCTCAGCATCAGTGTATCAGTGTAGTATAAGACAGCTGGAGAGAGAAATATTAAAAAAAGAAAAGAAAAAAAAGCTGTTTTGGCATTACTGTAATGCCAGAGACCAAAATGCTTAGGGGGAAAAAATCTGTCAGCAGAAAATATCCTCATTATGAATGTCTATGAGGAAATGAGGAAATGTTAAATAAATACAGAAGCTACCAAGAGCCCGCTTCCTCATGTGCAACACGCCGAGCGAGCAGGCCTGCTATACTAATGACCTTTTCCTCTTCTTGTAATAGCTATATACATTGTTGTGTATCTCTGTGCAGGAGCAGCAGTACAGCAAATGGATGGCCGCGTGCCGCTTGGCGTCTAAGGGAAAGACCCTGGCTGACAGCTCCTTCTCTAGTGAGGTCCAGAATATTCAGTCGTTCCTGGCCATGCAGAAGACCACGCCAGGAAACAAGACGTCACCGAGCGACGAGAGCATCAACACGCACAGCCTCGTCTCTCCGCGCTACCAGAAGAAGTACAAGCCCAAGCAGGTAACACAGCACAGGCTTCTAACAGAAATCTACTCCATCCTTTATTATTGACTTGCCCAGGCCACGCCCTACAACAACCCCAGCCTTTATATACACTTGTCATCATTCCAATTGCTTTTATTCCTCACATCTTAGCTCTTTCTTCTGAAGACAGCTTCTTTGGATATTCTATTTTCAAACGAGTCTTCAGTCAGCAACAGGATAAAAGTAAAATTTTGCATCTTTAAGACGGGACATTTGTCAGTAATATGAAAGGCTGACTTGATGATACTGAAACCGATGCTGGCGAGAGGACAACTGTTCATAGCTGTGATAACTGGAAGTAAATAGTGTTTTATTTGCAGACGTTCCACAATGTCACATGCAACTACAACTGAATAACAAGTGTGCTGGGAACCAGAGGAATAAAACACTTTAAGATGTGCTGAACTAATTTTGCCGCACACCACGTTGTTGAGTAGTTTCCTGCAAAAGCATGCAGTCGTGTTTTATTCCATATTGATTCACTGATGCAGACATTTTATTCTCTTCCCTGTTTCTTCTCTCTTCTAGCTGACCCCTCGTATTCTGGAGGCTTATCAGAACGTGGCACAGCTCTCGCTAACGGATGCTATCCAGAAGTTTCTGCAGATCTGGCAAGCTTTGCCTGACTTTGGGCTCTCTTATATTGTAGTCAGGTAAGGCCAACTCAAGAAGTTAAAACAAAAAGATGGAGTCAATTTGACAGTAATATAACATCTCTTTTCTTTTCTGCAGGTTTAAAGGGTGCCGAAAAGACGAGTTGCTGGGCATCGCCAACAACCGCCTCATCCGCATCGACCTGAACGTAGACGAAGTGGTGAAGACATGGAGGTACAACACGATGAGGCAGTGGAACGTCAACTGGGACATTAAACAGGTGTGCTGCTCTGTCTCGGACATCTGCTCGAGTTTTCCTTCGTTAAATTCATCTCTTTAACTCTTATTATCCTGCTCCGGATTTCAGGTGGCTATCGAGTTCAACGGTAACGTGAACGTGGCCTTCAGCTGCGTGACGGCAGATTGTAAGATCGTGCACGAGTACATCGGCGGCTACATCTTCATGTCCACGAGAAACCGGGAGCAAAACGACACGCTGAACGAGGAGCTCTTCCACAAACTGACAGGAGGCCATGAAGCTCTTTGAGAGAGAGAGAGAGAGAGAGAGAGAGCGAGAGAGAGCAGTAACAATCGGAGACTTCAGAAAACATCAAGGATATCTGCCATGAAAACAGGCCAAAGAACAGAAATGCAGAAACTGAGAATCATCATCTGCATCCAAAAGCTTTTGTGTGTGTGTGTGAGAGAGAGAGAGAGAGAGAGAGAGAGAGAGAGAGAGCAGCAACACTATCCTGATTGATCCTTTTTTTGGATATACAAGTTATTACCTGCAGAAAAATATAGATATGTTATTCTCTGTGTATTGAGGGTCACTTTTTTTGTCATCGATTATGGAGCTGTTGAAATGCGTTAAACTTAAATAAACCCATAAACCACCGACGTTTCTGTAGGTTACTGGGGGCGGTTTGTATTTAGTAGACTTGCGTCTCAAGACCTAGAACAATATCCTCTTAACCGAAATAACGGTCTGTGAGAAAGAACGAGTGAGAGTTCAGTAGGTTCTTTATTTTTCTTTCAGCTCCGAGTGAACGTGTGAACAGGAATATGTTGCGGTGCAAATGTTGTTCGTTCAGGAAACCACAATGCTTACCAGCACATCCAGGTGCAATTAAAAACGACACTGCGCCCCCTTGCGTGTGTTCGTGAATCGATTATATTCCCTCGTGCGATGGTTTTATTTCACAGACTCTATTCAAGATAATTGTATAACAAATTATAGACTTGGTCGGGGATAATACACAATCACAACTTGTGGTTTTTTTTTACTTTGCTAGCATAGTCACTTTTCTGTATATTTATGATGATTTATAATACATATGATATTTTCTTCCCAATTAAATCCATTTCTGTACCATGTTGCATCACTACAACCTAATGAAAGGAAAATAATAGGGATATGGGGTGATGCTAACTGACGGAAACTAGTGTTGAACCTCCTAACACCTGAGCTTGCATTTTAGATTTCTTCAAACCTATTTGGGGTTAGGAGGAACCAATAAATATAATAACCAGATATTATATTTGAACATGAAGCCACTTCGTGTACAACAGGTTCCAGTTACAAAGAATTAAGTATTATGGTGCACACAACCAAAAATGTGATGTCCACGTATGTGGACGCCAGGCTGTAGGAGGATCTTATTCCAGGGCTCCAGCAAATAACGCATCCCTGTAATTCTGTCCTGGATTCTGACTGTACTGATCTTATACTTTCAAGACAGACGAATTGTACACACAGATCCCCGAACACATTTTCAGCAAGAACAGATTGCCTCACTTGGCAACAGATATCTTGTCTGAGAAAGTAACGGCTTGCACCGCATCAATGCCAGTAAGAAAGTATATTAAACAAGCTCAATATGTGGATAAATAACATATGAGAGGGAACAAACAAAACAAGGATCGTTTAACAACCCAACTACCTATATTTACTGATAAGCATGAAACTGATGTCTGTAAAGATGTTCTTTCAGTATCAATAGTATGCATATTTCTAAAGAAAAAAAAAATGTGGACGTTGAGATTTAGAAATAAAAATAATAATAATGAAAAACTTACCTCTGGTCCAGAAAGCATGTTTGTGTTTGGATCCACCTCCTGTCAGTCATTTTACAGACATGATAGATCCTGGGGGCGGAGCTTTCGTAAGTCAACAAACCCATCCTCTGAGACCTCATCTCACCTGATTCACCTTTAACCGAATTATAATGCGTGAAAGCACAGAAAAAAATCACTGTTGTCACTAAGAATGACCTCCAAAAGTTTGGGATCCACTCAAAAAAATTTTGTATTGTTTTCCCAAGGAAACACACACGGAATTAGTCGGAATAGAAAATATAGCAAAAGAACAGGACATGTCAGAGTTAGAAATAGTGATTTTGATGGAAATGATTTTGCAGCCTGGGCATTCTAGCTGAAGATAATCTGATAAGATTTCACCCCCCCACCCCCCGGAGCAATCTCCCACAAGATGGAACGGCTGATGGAGATCTTCCTCCGTAGCTGAAATAATGCAAGTGATCCCAAACTTGTATAAATCCCGTGAAATGACTAATCGCGTTGAATAAAAGTGGTTCCACCTTGTGGCATTTAATGAAGACTGTAAAGAGAAATTACATGACACTCGAGGGAGTGAACGGTCTATGTGGAAGTAGATGGGAAAACAGAATGCCACTACATAGAAAATAACAAAAACTGCTCCTCGTCATCGATATAGTTAACATTAAGTGAGGGAAGAAACACTAATAGAAATCTTTTTTTCGTGTTACAGATCTCTCTAAATCATGGGACGGGGATTTTTACAGAAAATAGTCGTCTTTACCTTAAATTAAAATACTATGCCACGAGTGTTTCACGGTTTACATTCAGTTCTTTTTACCCAAAACAAAAAACAAAAGATCGACAGCTGTACACGAATCCAAATTTACATTCTCGTAACAGTTCGACATGGCTTGTTTTGTTTTTTGTTGTTGTTTTTTTTTCCACGGACATCCCCATGCAATTTCTTTTTCTTTTTTGTTAAATTCCCCCCACAGAGAGATGCAATACCAAGGTTAAAAACATCCTTTACAAAAAGAAGAGAATGTGGTGTATATTATGTACAAATACCAAAGAATAAACATCAGGGTAGCTTTAGCTTGATGTTGCTTGTGCGTAGAATCCACAGGTGGATGTGCTGGATAAAAAATAATAATAATAATAATAATAATAAAGTCTGTGATAAGAGTTTCATCTGATTTGAGAGCACTGGGAGACAAAGTGTTTGTTTGTTGTTGTTGTTACTGTGAAGTAATTCATTAAAACCCAAAGCGAGGATGAATAACAGGAGCAAGACAGTGATGAAGATAGGGGCCATCAGAGAAGGAGAAGGTGGATGAATCAAAGACGTCAGAAAAGCAAATTCACTTTCTCTTCTTGAAAAACACCAATCTGAGGAAGAATCGTAAAAAGGGTACACGAGGACAAATCTGATGGTCACATAAGCACAATCACTAGAACAAAGGGCAGTAACGATATTTTTTTTTTTCTCTTTTAAATCATCTCTGATTAGGACAAAAAAAGTCTGTAAATCGACTCCTGCAATGTAGTCTATTAAACTTTGCAGTTCTCCAAGCTTCAGTCCCAGAGGTCACGGTGTAGTACGTCTCCTACCACTTGCCCCTCTTGCTCCAGTCTTTTGGTGTAAAATGCAGGCATTTGGGGTCGATGCGAAGGTGTCGTTTATGCATGGCACGTTCGTGACCTTCTACGATGTCCTCTGAGAGTGTGAGGATGTACTGCCCCTGAAGAAGAGAATCACAGAGGAGAACGTGTGTTAGTTCAATATAATCTTGGCTTTTAACAACGGAGATTAAGATAAACAACAAGCTAGACACGACAGCGACATCCTGGGAGAAAAAGAACCGACTCGAAAGTGAAATGTTAAATAGTTACTCTTCTACGACTGTATACTATAAGAATAAAGATTACCAAGTGTGTTCAATTGATTCTCATTGTGAATAATGAATAAGAGCCCTGGGATGCACACAGGGGCAGAGTTCATAACCAGGTCTTAGATATACACCGATCAGGCATAACATCATGACCACCTGTTTGTCCCACTTTTGCTGCCAAAACAGGCACTAGATCCCTGAAGGTGTGCTGTGATACCTGGCACCAAGATGTTCGCAGCAGATCCCATGGAGGCCCGACCTCGTAACTTACAGGACTTAAAAGAATTCTTTAGATAGATACTGACCGCTGCAGACCGGGAACACCCCACAAGAGCTGCAGTTTTGGAGATGCTCTGATCCAGTGGTCTAGCCATCACAATTCGGCCCTTCATCAAACTCGCTCAAATCCTTACGCTTGTCCATTTTTCCTGCTTCTAACATCAACTTTGAGGACAAAATGTTGACTTGCTGCCTAATATATCCCACCCACTAACAGGTGCCATGATGAGGAGATCATCAGTGTTATTCACTTCACCTCTCACTGTTCATAATGTTATGCCTGACCGGTGTAATTCCAAAATATGCCGATGACCTTACCCACTGACGCAACACTGAGACTTTGTGCTCCTTTTTTCCCCAATGCTATTTGCATTTGCTCAATAAACAGACTGAGTAGTGAACATTTGTACATATTGGTAGAAGAGACACCAGTAATCAAGTTAGTAGCTCTCATATGTACTGTTGTGCAGCAGATTTGTCACTTACACTCATTTCACTAGCTGGTTTTCCATTTAAAAATTGGCGAATTGTAACGTGTCCAAAAAGACAACACAAGAAAATATGACTAAAACACCATTTCCATCGACTACACCGTGAATAATGAGAAATCATTCGGTGAATCATCCAGGAGACGAACCAGTGTCTCATGATATCGTAGGCATTTTTAAATGAGCCTTAATATGATTACCTTGTAGTAATTGATGAGGTTGAGGTACTGTAGGGTTGATATTACATCCTCTTTCTTTACGCTGGTTATCTCGCTGATTTCACTATGAAGTTAAAGAAAACGCATCACTCTTTACATAACCTGGCAACACGTCTGAATTTAGCATGGCTCTCAAAGTGTATAGCAAAAAGGGCTTACTTAATGGTGATTTGTGGTCTCTCTCCATTTTCTGATTTAAGGTCCATGAGGATCTCGAGAATAGTCTGAGACCAATAGGAGCGGTAGGATAGCAGGCCCAGATCAGACAGGGGCTTCTCCGGGGTGCCTGTCTTCCCTTCAACCTTGGAAAGCTCATAACCTGAGAAACAAACAGAGATGACATGTCAGCTATTTTATATCTGTCTTTAACAACTAAACCTAAAGGACACTTAGGAGACTAAATGACTCTCGGGTGTGATTCTGCATTATGGAATCCTAAACCATGGGAGTCATTTTCATTAAAAAGTCCTTTTTCTCTTGGAGTGAACAGCTCGAGTTGGAACTTACTGAACTCGATCAGCAGTTTGCCGTAGCCTCTCCTCTGATATGGTGGTAAAGTCAGAATACAGGCCACGTTATAATCCTCAGTCGACTCTTTTTCCTATAAACATTAAAACGAGAGTAAAGATTTGTACCAGCCATCATACAACAGCAAGCAAAGACGTGCATCTGCCAAAACATGAAGCCAATCAACCCTCAAACGGTGCTCATGCTCTGTCAAAGGAGATCTATGTCCTTTTGCACACGAATGAGCATCACTGTGGTGGTGCATTGATTATAATCAACATACCTTAGAAAAGTAGCCAACTATATGGAAGCCCTTGGAGTCATACTCCGTCATTACGTAGAAGAGGAAGGGGTCTGTGTCGTAGTACAGGGTCTTATGGTCCAGAAAGCATTTTGCCAGTAAACACAAGTTCTGTGAATATGTCTACAGAGCAAGAGACGAACATACAATATTTATTTGAAAAATGTTTGAAGTCCGGCAGTGTTTCTGAGATATTATAAGGCAGTGAAGAAATTACCTTGTTTTTCCTGCCGTCAATCTCAAAGAATGAGATAGTCCCTTTGCGGTAGATTTCATTTCCTGGAGGATGTCGGAGATTGCATTTTGTCTGCCCACAACAAAACATATTGATTACATTAACTACCTATTAAAGATGTATCATATGACCGACCTAATGTTACCCTAAATTTGAGCAAATAAAATGTTCTAACCAAAACTACAGAAGTCAAAACTAAATAATAAACTACAATGCAAGTTCTACTACAAACTACATCATTTGGTTCTATTTCTCAACGGCAGAATTTAATGATGATGATAAATATTAAAATAGCTGTATATTCTTGTGCACTGTTGGTCTTTCACCGCAGTTTACTCCAGTTATCACACTACACTGCACACTATGCTTCTCTGTGAAGGTCTTCAGCTGTTTTAATTGCTGTCTAGCAAGTGGGATGTGTGTTAAAAACAGCATTTTTTTAATTAAAAAATTAAAACATTATACGAACAGTACACACTAACTAGACAGAACTACATTTACGTTTGGTAGACGCCCTTATCTCCTTTTATAAAACTGACCAATTGAGGGTTAAGGGCCTTGCTCAGCGTCCCAGCAGTGGCATCTTGGTGGACGTGGGATTTGAACTCCAACGCCTTAACCACTAAGCTACCACATCCCCTTTGCACAGGACAGCAGCAAGACAATAAAGCTTTTTGACTATAAACATACCAAATGCCTTTGCAGACACTTTAGGCTTTTGAGGTACTTGAGACAGAACTCGCAGAGGTAGAGGATTGGCAGCGCGGTCAGCTCCTGCGGGTACGGTGAAAAGTACCAGGGCTTGAGTCGATGGCGGCCCAGCTCAATGCAGTCGATGTTCTTCATGCGTGTGATGATATCATCGTGGCTACGGTCGGAGACCAGACTACCGGTCATGCGAGGCGCGGAGGGGATACCGTCCGAGCTGTCCTGCGAGTCCTGACGTTGCACAGTGGGGAAATTAGAGAGAGGACATAGACCACGTCACAAATAACCACACCACAGGAAAGCTCTAACTCAAAACTCTAAACTCTGCCTGTAAATTCATGATACAGTTTGGTTTGAATCAAATATTTAGGATTCTCTGAAATGAGAACTTATAATGTTAACTAGTTAAAATGAATAAAGTGTTAATTTTCCTCTTTCCTTGATCAATGCCCCCTAACCCTTAAAAGGATGCCTGTACTTCATCTTGAAATACAAAATTCAAGGCTGATGACAGTCGAACGAGATGAGCAACTGTCTGATATTAGTGTTATTACAGAACCCTGTTCACTACCTTCTGACTATCAACACAGCAAAACAGACAATGATAAATAAATGAGACGGACCTCTCCTGGCGGCAGAAAGCCAGTGGCACTGCGAGGGCTGCTATACTGGAATACCTTTATCATCTATCAGAAAAACACAAGGGGGTGCACAAGGCTTTGGGACACTTGCATTTGACACGGGAGGAAGAAAGGTTACAGCATGACAGATTAAGAGACTTTTTTTTCCTGTGATTGACCTTAGCCAATCACATGTGTAGCGCATGGGGAAATTACCACAGGTGCTAAAGGTGTTACACACTTCCCTGGAAGGAGAAAAGTCCTGTACTAAAACCTCAATTCGTCGTTATACTTTTGTGAATAAATGTTTAGGCCAAACTTTTGTATGAATCCTTCATTTAAAACAAATTTTTAAAAAATGAATCTCAAATCAGTATGATTTATTCTTCTAGTTGAGACTTTTTTCTGAGAGGGAAGACTTTGTGCTTTACCAGTGCAGTAACAACCGTGTACGCATAAATAACAGGATTTACTTTGCTCCAGTGTTGGAAACTGGGATAAAATGCCTCAGGAAGAAGGCAGGTTTTAGAAAGCATGGTCACGAGCATGGTCACGAGCATGTTTAAGCCTCTCCTGATGCTGATGTCTAATCTAAACCTAAATTTCATGTCCATGGTTCAATTAAATGTCCATGGTTACCCCGATGAATAGAATTCTTAAAATGTTGAACCAGATGGTTGAACGTACATAATGATATGATAATGTAATACTCAATATGTTTTGGAATGTTGGGCCACATACAGACATTTCCAAACATGAAATATGTTTCAGATAAAAATAAATAAATAAATAAAACATGACATGCACACACATGGTAATTGAGAATAAGGAATTTATTTTATAGTGATGTCTTATGAGGAAGTAAGATGGAAAGTGAAAAATGCTGAGGACTGTCCAGCTTACCTCATCTGTGCCGCAGTTTTTCCTTTTTCTACCGGGCTGAGACGGAATGAGACGACGCGCTGTGCCGTTTTGCTACGAAAGAGGAGGCACAGACACACACTTTCTGTTTTATTTTATTTTATTTTATTAAAGCATTTCTATTCATTTGAAATACGTAAAAACTGCAACATGTCACTTCATGTAGGGATACTGGCACACTGTACTAATTTCAACACAACACAGAAGAAATATGAGTGAGTGGATGCTGGAGTAGAGACTGACAGACAGACAGAAAGAGGCAGAGAGACAAACAGAGTCAGGCAGAGAGTGAGGCAGAGAGACGGACAGCTAGAGAGACAGGCAGAGAGATAGACAGCTAGAGAGACAGATAGGCAGAAAGTGAGGCAGAGAGACAGACAGGCAGAGAGATAGACAGCTAGAAAGACAGGCAGAGAGTGAGGCAGAGAGACAGGCAGACAGTGAGGCAGAGAGACAGATAGGCAGAGAGATAGACAGCTAGAGAGACAGGCAGAGAGTGAGGCAGAGAGACAGGCAGAGAGATAGACAGCTAGAGAGACAGGCAGAGAGTGAGGCAGAGAGACAGGCAGAGAGATAGACAGCTAGAGAGACAGGCAGAGAGTGAGGCAGAGAGACAGGCAGAGAGATAGACAGCTAGAGAGACAGGCAGAGAGTGAGGCAGAGAGATAGGAAGAGAGATAGACAGCTAGAGAGACAGGCAGAGAGTGAGGCAGAGAGGCAGGCAGAGAGTGAGGCAGGCAGAGATAGACAGCTAGAGAGACAGGCAGAGAGTGAGGCAGAGAGACAGGCAGAGAGATAGACAGCTAGAGAGACAGGCAGAGAGTGAGGCAGAGAGACAGGCAGGCAGAGAGATAGACAGCTAGAGAGACAGGCAGAGAGTGAGGCAGAGAGACAGGCAGAGAGATAGACAGCTAGAGAGACAGGCAGAGAGTGAGGCAGAGAGACAGGCAGGCAGAGAGATAGACAGCTAGAGAGACAGGCAGAGAGTGAGGCAGAGAGACAGGCAGAGAGATAGACAGCTAGAGAGACAGGCAGAGAGTGAGGCAGAGAGACAGGCAGAGAGAGCACATGAGCATTACCGTGGTGAGGGAGGTGAGGTGCTCGTGCTCATCTCTGGATTTGGTACTGAAAGTTTCCCGGACTGTGGGATACACAGACGCCTGTGAGACCTCTGTTGAACTCGGGAGTGAAGGCACTGATGTTGCGGCAGAAACTTGCGATGCTAAGGAGACTGACTCTGCTTTCCTCTTCTGTAAGCAAAGCAGAATTAAGATCAAAACTACTTCTGTTCCTGGGAAACATTTTTACATCTTCCATTTTCCTTGATTACTTGTTTCTTACATACAAAATGCTAAAACAAACAGAACTGACTATAGAAAAAGTCACTATTAATAAAAAAAATAAAAAAAAGAGTGTTGAACTGCGGAAAAAAACATTTACACATCAGCTTTCTGAATCCTAAATCACTGTCAAGAATGTTAGTTTTCTTACCCTTCTTACTTCCCACTGCTTTCAACACTATCAGTCTGTCAAGCATAAAGGTGCCTCCTCCATTTACTACTAGCACTGATTAGTTATGTCTGATAACAGCCTCATCACAGAAAGAAAGAGTAGGGCTGTAAACATTTGGCTTGTCGATGATACTTCCTTGCACATTTGAAAAGAATCAATATGGCTAACAAAAATTATTTACAAATAAATGTAAGAAACTGCCTACAGTTACACATAAAATGCTGTAACTTCACCCATAGGTGATTCTACCAGGTATTATCCTCGGGTGAATACTTTTATTAGTCTAATTAACACAATTTAAACAATAGACATATTGTGTAAAGTCATTTTCAATTCAAGGTTATAACACTACAAAATACGGAAAGATTCAAGGGTTCACTACATATACATTTATATATATATATCTCATATTGGTATATTAACATTGATTCAATATGATGGAGAATATTTATCCATTTCCATTATGCAATATTGCTTACTATTGTTTTTCCCCCCTGCTTTTCAACCATAAAACTGTAAAGGCCTGCAGATCCCCAATTCAACAGCAATGATGAAACTACATAAAACACTTTAACACACAATATCAAATTAAAAACAAGGCAAAAGTCACCATGTCACATAAATCACATCCCACCCACATCATGTGTCAAGAATCAAGATTTCATCAGGAGTTGTTTATATATATATATATATATATATATATATATATATATATATATATATATATATAGCACCATGTCATATTGAGCCCATTTCTATTTCTCGCATCAATTGAAAGGGTGTTTTAGTGTAGAATGGGCAAGGTTTGGCTGTACCGGTGTGGGAAGGGTTTTGCCTCTGGAAGGTGCTGAAGCAGTTTGAACGTTGAGATCTAGACTCTTCCTCTGAATTTGAACAGAAAGGAAGAGAGCACAGTTAAAGGGAACAAATCATGTTTATTTTATGGTGTTAAAAATTGATCTGTCTCAACAGAGACCAAGACAGGAAAACACTGGACACTGGCAAATGTAACAATTTCAAGTTATTTTTGGTGTCTATCATTTGACTATTTTTACCACTTCTTTTTAAGATCAGAAGCTAGAATTTAGCCCTAAAGCTGGCCCCAATTTAGTGGTGCTCAAGAAGTGGTAACAACAAAAAAAAAAAGTAGGGGTAAAGGATTAAAAAAAAAAAAAGTGGATTAGCAGTGATCTAATATGGCAAC
Source organism: Hemibagrus wyckioides (assembly GCF_019097595.1). NCBI lineage: Eukaryota > Metazoa > Chordata > Actinopteri > Siluriformes > Bagridae > Hemibagrus > Hemibagrus wyckioides. Next base: position 14,816,181 of record NC_080737.1, on the reverse strand, counting down.
GCTTACCACATCTCGTTCTGGTGAGCTGGGCCGAGAGCCAGGTAGGCCATTCTTTGTGGGTGTCTTCGCCTCCTTTTTAGGGAACTGGAGCTTTTTCATGTCCAGCCGGTCTGGAGTGACCCACTCATCCAACCGCTTGTTGACTTAAAACAGATAATGTTCATCAGATATCACCGATAGGGCATGTAGGCCCTTAAATCTGATGATATAATTACACTTTTATTTATTCTGCATGAACTATGTAGAATCTCTACTTTGGTGATTACAGTAGAATTTCAAGATGATATGTTCTGGATGTCAGATTATACAATGATGACTATAAGAACAATAAAAACCTGCTATTAAAGTTAATTAAATTTCATGTCATCAACCTGAGCTTGCTACATTATGCAATTTAAACCTACAAATCTCACCTCATGAACAAAAAGATTCTACAACAGTGTGTGATTTCTGTCTAACAGCAAAATCAGGCTGAATATCATACGCTGTAGATTTGCCTTTACGATCTGTAAAGGGAGGAACTGTAGTGGAAACACCTCCAAACATAGCTAGTCAAAGATGTTATATGGCCATGTTTTTTTTTAAATGTACTTACAGTCAATGTAGTGAACATAGTAGAGCTTTTTCCCAGGGACTTCTTTGACACTGAGAATTTCTGCCAATGCTAGAAAGGAATCAGATTAGACAAAGATAAAGTACCAAAAAAAAAAAGACACTCCTGCATTTCTCCTGTGCATGTACAATTTCTGACTGAGGGTTTTTAAATAATGAACCATCATGAATAACCTTGATGGATATCAGTAGTTACTGGATAGCTTGTAGCAAGAAGAAAGTAGATTAATGCCTGTCATTCTGATAATATGGGTCACTGTGTGCTTTTTAAAAACCAGCAATAAATGATGGAAGCAGAAAAAAATGATCAGGATTTCTTAGATGCAACTTAAAATATTTTGTAATATAAAATTGTTAGATTTTATAATGGCCTACATGTATTAATCCATATGTTGGACTTCTATCACATTACAAATGTGTAGTCCACAGCCTTAACCACTGATTAAACTCTATTATTTTTTTAAACAGGGTACACATCTTAACCTGACGTAAGAGTTATGGTTTAATTTTACTTCATAATGTGTCATTTATTTACTTTATATTGTTCTTTTGGTGTTAGCTTTAATATGTTAATTTTGCCTTTATTGTGAAGTTCATGCCTTCATCATAAAGGATGTAGTGCTAAAAAAGGCTTAGGGCTTTTAGGGTAAAAAGTGGAGGAATGAAAACATAGTAATGTCGTGACTGCACCTTAAAAGATATTTTCTAACTTTCTTTGTTCAGTACCTGACGGAAGGAGGCACAAGGTTGGTGTGAGTTCCATTCGTTTCCGGATTTCATGGTTGCGTTGTTTTTTACAGTTCATTTTGATGCTATAAAATAGACGGCGCGAGCTTGCTAAGTAGTCGCTCGTCCATACAACGTGCTAGCTATGTGCTTTGTTTATATTAATGGCAGAATTCATAAAGATGATCATTTAAACGCTCCGTCTTGGTTAAAAAGACTTGTTGAGCACTCGTCAGAGATTGTCATTGAGTTAAATATATTTTTTTGATATTAGTCGATGTTTCATGTGTGGAAGTGGCTCATTTTTATGGATCTCATGTAAAGTTGTGTACATAAGATTATCACAAGAGAATGGTAAATTTGTTTTCTCTGTTTTTGTTATTGTAGCTCTTACAATGTATTCACTGTATATTAAAAGGGAGCTTTCATTCTTTGGAAGATAAAACATTAAAGACAACTGTGTACCATCAGTTCAAGAGTCGGGACCATTATTCAGTCGGGATGCTACAGTAAGTGTGTGTTCATTATTTGTATCGATATCTAGTTTTCTAATGTGGTAAAACAATTCTCTCTATTTGTGTTTATATGTGTGTGTGTGTGTAATATATATATATATATATATATATATATATATATATACATACATATATACATATACATGTGTGTACGTATGTAACAAAGGGAAATCATTTTCTATTTAATAAATAAATAAGATTTAATTTAATATTCTATTTAATTTAATAAATAAAAGGTTGCTTTTTTTATTTTCCCAAATGAACACGAAGATGTTCAAAGTTAATGGCAATCAACAGCAACATGAACTTTGTTCAGATTATATTCATTAAAGGTTTACAAGGAAATGTTGTAGCTTTTAATTTCTCATAACAGGAACTCTGTAAGAATATTCCCACCTAATACGGATTGTATTTTCAGTGGAAATATGTTCGGCGGTACGCAATACCGGTCTTTTGTTTACATTCCCAGGCGCCCGTGTCTGCTTGACTGTGCGCCGCCATGACAGTTGCTTTATTATGCAGCTAGCGTGTTAGCATCCAGGCTAGCAGACAGTACTTACGCCATTCGTCTTCGTTTTCTTGATTTTTTCTGAGCACGGGAAGACGACAGCCCTCTACAAGTTCCGGCTATCAAGAAATAACATGTTAAAACGTACACCAGACCTAGCATAATTAAGCATTTATCTAATTAACACCATCAATTCAGCTAAATAAAAACAGGGATTCATCGAACACTTACCACGGAATCCGCCATTTTGGTCATCAGTGTGAACCTACCCGCGCGCAAAGAATTGTGGGAAGTCAGTCTGAAGCCAAAAAAAAGCGGCTAAAGCTGGAAATATTTTCTGAAGCATCAAACACTTTTTTTTTAATAAAATAGACAATTCTACAAAAGAGATGTATAAAAGAACTGAATCGAGCCTTAAACTGCACTTTTATTGATGCAATAAAAAATTCCAAACACTTACAAATATATGGCATAGATTTGTGCTTGTGTTTTATTGCATGTAACAAATGTATGCATTTAATTATCCTCATTTCCTCATTTTTCTTTCTACAGGACTATAAAAAATGTAAGAATTTATTTGTGGACACAACACAGGACACAAACGCATGCAATTTGCTTCTTAATGGCCTTAACTGGAAGACAACAACAGAGCTTTTTACTGTCCCTTGGAGTATTGCATTTTTTTACCTGAAGGTTTCCTTTGGGTTTATCAGGTTTTTTCCATATCCCTAAAACACGCCAGGTTAGTTCGTGAATGCTAGGAATCATCATAGATCCTGCAGGATGATTTACAGGCAAAATGAATAAGGACACAACGCTAATTAATGCTAAACTATTAAAGCTATAGCTATTAATGCTAAACATTAATCTTAATTGGACCTATTTTCCCTTGAAGAGTGATAAGGTCATGTGTAATATTATAAAACTTCCCATAAATATTCCCTATTCTAGCCTGTCAAAATCCCTCTCTGCATGACAGAATGGTACATCATTTTCTGAGGGTAACAGAGCAGCCCATGTTTCCACTTCACAGGTTCCAAGTTCCCTGCTTTATCCCGGAGCTTGGGTTACTTTTTTATTTGATGCATATCTTTCCCTGCCCCTCACTATATTCCTGCCTCTTGCCCAGTGTTTGTAGGATAGACTCCAGAGCCACCATGACCCTGACCAGAGTAAATCAGTTACTGAAGATGTATGAATAAATGAATGAAATTTTGCCAATCATGTCTACCCTCCAGGCCCCCAAGGGTATATTTTTTGCCATTTTTTACCATTTTTTACCTAACACAGCTTTTGACAGCCTGTCTATAGAGTGTGGAGGCCATTAACCATGACGTGTAGATGTGCAAATGGCAAATGACTGAAAATTAAGATCAAAGACTGTTTTTTGGAGGAAAAAAGCAATTCTAGTCATTGCGTATTTGTTAACTTTTTCATTTTTCTCATTGTCATATATTCAAAATACTATATATTCAAATATATATATTCAAAGTTAAATTCACTTTTATTTAAGTATTAGTCTATTCTGTAGTTCAAATGTAGATGTTTAGGCACCAGATAATGTTGGAGTTATGTTTTTAACTTGCTGGTATTCATTTTTTAAAGGTGGACCAGGTGTTGTGTGACACTTATAGGAGGACTAATGCATGCTCCACCCTGGCTGTGGAACAGTGGACCTTCAGACCAGCACTTTATTCTTGCATTATGTGATGAGACATGGGCTTACTCACCACATTTCCAGACTTTTTCTGACACTTAACCTTCACTCCCATATCTATTTTGAACACCACATTTCAGATTGAGTCCCTCTTTGCTGTTAGGATAACCTCCACTTTTCTGAGAAGGCTTTTAGAGCATGGCTGTGTGAATTTTCCCATTCAGCATTAGTATAATTGCGAACTGACCTGACTAGTCAAGGAGGCCTATGATTTCTCCTATGATGAAATTGTTAGATACAGTGAAAGCAGTATTTTTAAACATTGTCTTTGCTAATGTTGTTGCTGCTGTTGCTGATGTAAAGTTTTTAATAAAATGTTGCACCATACCAATCCAAGATACATAACATATAAGGACCTGTAGGTTTTGGCAAATTAAAGTCTCGTAACACAACTGGAATTAATATTTATTCTATGCATTGTTTATATTTATCTGTGTTGTCTGTGCATCTAGACTAATATGCCATATTATGAAATTCCACTAAACCATTAAAATCACTAGGTAGCCTACTTTTGTTTTAAAAGAAACAAGTTTCTTTTAAGTGAATAAAACTTAGAAATATGGTAACAATATGACCAGGGATATTAACTTAAGGCAGTTCTGGTTTTAAGTGAAATTTGATATAGTATATCATGCTTCATAAATTGAATTACAGAGTTTTGTAATTTGACGAAGTTGCAGGTGCTATGGAAACATACAAAAAAGGTTGTTAATTGCTGGCATACACTATATTGCCAAACGTTTTGGGACATCCCTCCAAATCATTGAAGTCAGGTGTTTTCTTTAGGGGTTGGGCTCGTTAGTTCCAGTGAAAGGAACTCTTAATGCTTCAGCATACCAAGACATTTTGGACGATTTCATGCTCCCAACTTTGTGGAAACAGTTTGGGGATGACCCCCTTCCTGTTCCAACATGACTGTGCACCAGTGCACAAAGCAAGGACCATAAAGACATGGATGAGCGAGTTTGGTGTGGAGGAACTTGACTGGCCTGCACATAGTCCTGACCTCAACCCCATAGAACACCTTTGGGATGAATTATAGTGGAGACTGTGAGCCTGGCCTTCTCGTCCAACATCAGTGCCTGACCTCACAAATGCATTTCTAGAAGAATGATCAAAAATTCCCATAAACACACTCCTAAACCTTGTGGAAAGCCTTCCCAGAAGAGTTGAAGCTGTTAAAGCTGCAAAGGGCGGGCCAACTCCATATTACATTCATGTGCATGTAAAGGCAGACGTCCCAAAACTTTTGGAAATAAAGTGTATGTTTCCAGCTAAATCTAAGGATAACAATACACGGCCTTTCTGGAGTAATATTAAAAATAATATCCCAAAGAAACAAGAGAGCAGCTAGTTTAATAAATGCTGCAAAACATTCAAAAATCTACATAATCAGGCTTATAAACAGACACATATGGAAACATAAATATATGTCTATATGTCTAAGTAGGCTACAAATATGAATAAGGAACAAGGTGCCATTGATTTGTGCGGTAAAGGTATATAAAATTGCATTAGCTGCAATTATTTGCATTTTCACTACATAAATATTTAAAGATAAGTTAAGACAAGTTAAGATTATTTACTAGCGAATAGTGAATAGATAATGAAGAATAGTGAATAATCATTGCTACTTTACTGCATTACTGAAAATAAGGATTTTGTTTTCTTTTAAAGCTAGTTTTTCTTACCACTAATTTCACAAAATCTCGTAATAAAGAAAATTATTAGCTAGTCCCTATAATAATAATAATAATAATAATAATAATAATAATAATAATAATAATAATAATTGTTATTATTATTATTATGTTATTATTATTATGTTATTGTTGTTATTATTATTATTATTATTATTATTATTAGTCTATTGTTGTTATTACAACCATTTCTTTTCATTCAGTAGTCTAGCTGTTTTTCTTTTCCAGTAACATCACTTTTTTTGCTCTGCAAGGGAACAAAGAATAAAGAGCTGCTTTCTGTTAAGTAGATTTGGGTTATACTTTCGAAATTGCATTGAATATCTATTAACAGTATTTTATATGTTTTGAATGCTGGAATAAACATTAGTATATGCAACACTGGTCGTTAACAAAACAGGTAGGAAAACATAAAGCCATGTGCAGAGGGCAACAAAGCATTCCACCTTCCTTATGAAGTCACACACTGATTTTCAGTCCCTTCAACAATGGAGTGATTTCTTCTCGTATTAAACCTCACAGAAGAGTTGAAGAGCTTATCATCACGTTAAGAGATTCTCATGAAGTTGCGATTTTTTTCTTTTTCTTGTACATTTGGAATTTTGCTTCTTGGCCTGTGATTGTTTTTGTTGTCACAAACTGGATACTGGATAGTTTCCTGTATGCACCAACATTTTATTTTTTGCACTTGTAGTGCTGAGGTGTGTTTTGGAAGTTGTAGTGCATTTTGGTCATGGGATTAACTGATGTTCTATGCTGTGTGTTTTACAGAGAGATGTGAGAAGCTTCGAAAAAGTGAATTTGGTAATCACTGAATGCTTGATAGCCGGTTTAGTGTAACAATAAAAAAAAAACCTTAACCTTCCAATATGTGACCAAAATGTGAACTGTTAGCTAACATAAAACAGTAAAGATTGATGACCTGCTACTTTATCCATAATCTTCTTGCTTAATTTACATATGTAGTATAATTGAATGTATATCACTATCCAGGCTACATCATTCAGACCTGTGAAATAAACACTGTTTACTTGAATTGTAGCAAATCTTGTTAAATAAATGTTTGACTAACACACAATGTGACTTATAAGTGAATATAATTTTATTGTTTAGAAAAGTAGCTCATTTGTTTAACAAAAATGTCAACCTGATTCGTATTTGTCCAAGAAAATGTAGATACATCACGATGAAGCATAGAAAAAAAAAACACAATTACAAATTGTAACGTCAAATAAATACATTTAATAAATAAACCAATAAATAAATGATATATAAATAAATAAATACAACTTTATCCAAAAGACACAGATGTACATAATGTCTATAAACTACAACTTTTTTTTTTCTTCCGTGTGTTGACATGAGTCAACTCACATCCTGTAATAATAAAATAAATTGATTTTTTTTAGAGTTTTGGGTTAAGGCGCAGTTCACAAGCTCACTCATTGTGGCTGGGTTCTGTGCTTAAATGTTGTGTGTGAGTAAAATCATCTGTCTGCTTTCTGTTGGATGGAGTTTGTTGATGTGTCTGGTCAGCCCTGGTGAGGAGAAGAAGTTCTCTCCGCAGAAACGACACGGAAACACGTCGGGCGTTTTAGTAGCTCGGGTTATGCTCGGAAGTTTCCGGGAAATTTCCGGAGACTCTTCCTTTGCCAGGACGATAGACTCGGGCAGACTTGCGAGGTTGAGATCCTGCCGTAAACCTGCAGCTTTCCGCTCATGGAGAGCGAGGTGTTTCCTCAAGTAAGCCTGTCTCCGGAACTTTTTGGCGCACTGAGTGCAACTGAACAGCGCTTCATCCTCAGAGCCCGAGTCGGAGTTCTCGGACTGAGTGGTGGCGCTGGTCCCGCTCATCACACTCGGTTGATTTTCTTCTCCTTTGGGTTTATGCCAGCGCCGATGAGACGCCAGGTTCGCCGGGCAGCTGAATGTTTTGTCGCACTCGGTGCAGCGGTACTCGACGCGCACAATACGCGAGCACTTGTGGTGCGCCAGGGTGAGAGGGTCCGAGTATCTCTCTTTACACAGCTGGCAGATGAACTCACCTAGATGTCTGCTCGCATTCTGCTTCGAGTCTTCAACAGGATCTTCCTTAATGCGTAGACCGAGAACAGGAGAAGTGGTAACTTCGTCTCGACTAATCGCTTTTCTCTCTTGAGAAGGTTTGCGCTTTTTGGCTTGGTTGCTTTTGGAGTTCGATGGCGGTGCGGGTCGTTTTGTAGTGTTGGTTACAGAGTCGACTTTGGTGCTCGTTTCAGGTAGACTCGGTGATACCGGAGATCCGTTGACCGCAAAGCCACCGAGAACTGGCTCGAGGAAAAGCTCAGCCCGACTTAATAATGCAGCAGAACCCTGATCGTTGTGGTGCGTTGATGGATATTGGTTTGCGTAACCCTCGCCATCTGGACGCGTCGGACTGAGCGAAGGCGCGCAGAATGATTCAGGCAGGCCTCCCAAAGAAATTCGGTTCAAAGTCCTTTGAACAGTGACTGAGGGAAAAGTTGCAGCGCAGAAAGAGTGAAGCCCTGGACTCGGGAGAACTTGCGGTGTCGACTCATCCTCGTCCCGCACTCTGTAGGATACAGCTCCGGCCTTTTTGGATCGTTTTATCAGGAAACCCTTTGGCATGGTGGCTGTTGTTGACGTCCAGTTGAAGTCGTTTTGTGTCGGTTTGTTCGAAACGTCTCAGGGTTATGAAGGAGCAAGCTGCATTCCCCGAAATGTGAACGCCTCGAGACTTTTCTGAATTGATGCTCGCCGTCTCGCCCTTTTTAAAGCCACCGGGCGCGCATTGTGCATCAGTTAGGACGCAGATGGCTGCAATCCAGACGTCAATAGCAGGACCTGGCAACATGATCCACCCTGGGGTCTCAGAGAAGAGGAGCGGCAGATGTCAGCTCCCCCTCCTCCCTTTTCTACCCCTCCTTCTCGGAGCCATACACTCTGTCCCCCCCGCCACACACATACACACACACACACACACACACACACATACACATACGGCCACCACCCCACCCCCGACCACTTGCCCCGTCCTTGACGGTCCCTCACCATTATGTAGATCAGGCACTGCCACACTCCAAGATTATACAACTTTTTTATTCAACGCTCCCCTCTGGGAGCCTATTCAACGTACACGTGCCGAGTCCCTGCGTCCATTTATCTTAACAGAGGAATGTCTGTGTGTGTGTGTGTGTGTGATAACACTAAAAAAGACCATTTTAATATTGAATATTAGCAATTAATATGAGCTATTTAAACCAGTTACACTAATTTATTAATTTGCTTTTTATATGATTCATTTATAACTCAATTAATTCGTCTTGCAAGTATACAAACACCTGGCATGTGAATAAGTTTAATTTGGATGGAATATAAGTAAAAAAAAATGGAATTTCTAAATATCCTCCCTAGCCAAAAAAAAAAAAAAACTTTTATAAGTACTTGTGCAAGTATAACTTAAAATTAGAATATTAGTAACATGATATTAGACATATATCAAATGCCAATTTTTAATGGTGACATGAATGTTTCTAGTCATTCTTAGGCCAGTTTAAGCTTAGTGATATTGAACTGTATCCTAAAATTCAACTGTAATTTATTTTAATATAAAATGCATAAATAAGCAATCTGGATAAGCAATAAAAAATGTAACAGATAATAGGCTTAATATTCGTCCATGTATAATTTACATTCAAATATGCGTAAAGTGAGTGAGAATGAAATCATGACCCAGGCGCAAAAACGTTGGAGAATTCCTCAACCAAGACACCGCTCCATTTAATCTCACACCCCCAACGCCAAACGTCTGAGCCGGACAATGGCAAGGGTCTGTCATCTTATTGTCGCCGAAATGAACCATTTTCATCACACGTCCGCAATCTGGCGAAAAAGGCGGTCACGCGCTCGCGGCTCCGCCCGCCTTTAGCGAAGCTTCGATCAGCTCGTGCATTGCGACGCTTCTCAAGTGCGCCGACAAAAATAAAGACTGAGATCGATGAGCAGGCGGATTTTTAGTTTGATAAACGGCAGCGACTTGAATCAATGAGCATAAATCTAACGAAATGTGACTGAACGTCATAAAGTATTCTTTTCAGTTATTCATGTTGCCTGGGTATGTCTGATCCTAATCTGACTAATCTACTCTTATTTCATCTAATTTAATAGAAGGAACTATATATATATTTATATTTATATATGTATATATATTGCAAAAGATTGTCAGACACAACTGAGGACTAATAATGTAATATTATCATTTATAATATAGATAAACTTAAATCTATAATATTATCTCTCTCTCTCTCTCTCTATCTATCTATCTATCTATCTATCTATCTATCTATATATATATATATATATATATATATATATATATGTACTGTGTATTGTTTTGCACAAAAGTCAATATTGTACACTTGGACATACAGGTATACATAGTCTATATTTCTATATTTACTTAGTCTATATCTCTAATTCTGTTGCATAGTTTTATTTTTATTGTATGTGTGTGTGTGTTTGTGTGTGTGTTTATTTTATTTTTTTAACCTAGTTTTTGTAATTGTCTTGGCATTAGCTGACCACAGCAAAGAAAGAATTTCATTGTACAGGGAAACTTGTATATAAACGCTTTAAATCTTGAACCTTTGAATATATATAATTCCTACTTAAAACTATAAATTTACTTTCTGTATTATAAATTATTTATTTACCTTTAAGATACATGTGTCTATATAAAATTTTATATATATAACATATTTGTCAGATCTCTTAATTTGTTGATCATAAAATATCATTGACGTTAGTTTTTATTTTTTTCTTTTGAAACTTTATTTGATTTTAAATAAAGATTAAATGCTAAAGCAAAAAAAAAGGGGTCATGCCGCTCATCACCACATTTTTACCACAGGTTGATAAGCCTAGTTTCTTTTTTGCTTGTTTGCTCGATTTCATTTATGTATTTAAACAAATATTAAAGTAATTTTCGGATTTTGTGATGCTTTTGCGTTTGCAAAATGAGAAGCATGACACTACAAAATTTTTGTTAAATCTGGAAATCTCAGTTTGTGTAATATTTTCAGAGGAACTCTAATGAAAATGTTCCAAAACAACAACAACAGCAACCGGGATGACTCCAAAAAATAAACCACAAACATTTTGCTGTTCTTTTAGAATACAGACAAGATGGCATTACAGGGATGAACACGCATGTTTTCGCATGATTCCCTTGTCCTCCCTCAGTCTTCTATCAGTTGCTGCCCGTTGACCCCAACACCTCCTTCCTCCATCCACCGCAAGCGCGCTCTCCCTTCCCGCAGCCGTTACGCGCGGAGTTTCCCCCAACCAGTCTGTCGTCTCGAGGGAACGCTGATTGTTATTGGATTTTTTCCCCTACTTTTCTGGCCTCTGGGGGGAAACGGGAAACAAAAAGACGGGTAAGAGAGCGCAAGTGATGTGCGGAGTGTGTGTGTGTGTGTGCGCGCGCGCGTGTGTCGACTCCCGCTCCCCATTCTTTCACTTATTCGCCTTTGTTGGAATTGGGAGGCTGCGCGTGTGCCTTCGAAGCCGCACGCCACGCGCGCGCCCTGACCTCTATGACCTGGATTTGCATAAAGCTGGAAAACTGAATTGGGGGCTGCAACACACACACACACACACACACACGCACAGAGTCAAGATAATGCACCCTTTCAATATTAATGAGCGGACGGATGTGATTTCTATAATTGAGCAAAACTGACAAAATGCTCTGATTATAAGCCTTTTTTTGATTACACAAGTATGAAGCATACTTTATGGCTTTAAAGTCTTTCGTTCTGTCAAACACACACGCACACACACACACACACACACACACACAGGCCATTTAGCAAACAAAAGCATACAGTAAGCTATACATTACAGAATAATAAAGCTTGTTCAAAGGTATTCTATATATAGAATATATCTATACAAATATCTATACAAAATGAAAGTTTATTTTATTGAACTGCTTTCCCTTCTGTCCTGCTCAGTGGTTTTGAAAGAATGTGTGTAGCTCTTGACCGCCTCAGGGGAAACCACACTGCAAACAACAGATTGATAACACACAAATCCCTTCCGTTAAATGCCTGGGCTGGGCTTGCTATCTTGCAGATGGCTCAACATTGTTCATTCTGTTTTCATTTATCATTTATACACACATAGGCTATACGTGTAAGTCTGTGTGTGTTGTACGAAAATACTGTACTACTTCTAAAACACGTTCAAATAGTAGATCAGATGACTCAGGACTCCACATGTGGCAGTCTTAATTCCCCCCCTTTTAGCCACATCAACATGTCTCCAATTTACCTCACAAAATGTGACTAAGCATCTATAGAAACATTTTCATACTTCTGCATCACGTTATGAGTTGCTCATCATCACCATCCTCCTCCTCCTCATCATCACCATCATCATCCTCATCATCGTTTTTAACCTCTAATGCATCATAATAATAAATAAATGTCTATTTCAACTCCATATATAATCATTTAGAACAACTCTAAATGATCTAAATCATTTCTGAATGATTCAGGAACTTGTTTAAAGCCTCTATTTCGGTTTTTTTTTTTTTGGATAGCTTGTTGTAGCCTGAAACATGAACTAAAGACAGTAACAGGTTAGAAAGTGAGTCTTCTTCTTTTTAAAACATCTAGACACTGACGTGAGACGTGAATGTGAAGGAAAACGTTTGCTAATTGTTTATTACATACAAAAACAAAACGGAATCTATACACATGGGAAGAATATAAAGTGATTGCAGGTATAGTTTGTTCTATAGTTTTGTTTACAAACTAAAAGATCCCACATTTTTTATTTATTTATTTTGGAAATAATTATTTGCTACAAAAAAAATAAGTTAAAAGGTGTTATAAATATATTTATGCTCTATAAGCTATATTAAGCCCAAGGAGCAGGTTTATAATATTTTATCCACAACACGACATTCCATACGCGCCTTGCCTCATTATAGGATGCCGGTGCCTTGTTGCTATACGGGGAACGACGCCGTGAAGCGCTCTGATTGGCCAGCGGCGCCTCGCGAGCCATGTGCGCCCCGTGCCGGCCTTCATTTGCATACAGCTGTACTGTAGTTACCGCGCGCGTGAATACAGCCTGTGGAGAACAAAAGAAGGCGCAAAACGGACAATGAGCTGCTCCGCAATCCGCTTTGAGTCTTATACAGGAGCCCGGTGAAAGGGCTCGAGTACAGAAGGAGGGTGCGTATTGTAAAGCCGCAAATTGTGATCAATTAGGAGGGGCTGACAGCGATTACGCAAGTTGCCAAGATGCGTGTTGTGGAATTCTTATTTGGAATCCGGTGATGAAGGTCCAGGAGGAGGAGGACGAGGAGGGCCAAAAAAAATGGCCACATAACGAGATAGTATGCATGGGGGGGGTTCCTCAGGGGTTCTTTGGATAGCCTTTGTTTCCTACAATGCTACATGGAGCTCTTTCTGGTAGAGAAACCTCTCTGATCAAGTCAAGAAGCTTCTGTTGTCATTTCAACCACATCTAGCTGACGCAGTATACATGGTGAAATGAGTCTCCAGGAGTCTCCAGGACGCTGGTGCTACATAAACAACACACAACATGTAATTACACATGAAACAGTCACACAGAGCTAGAATAGAAGTTTGTCTTAGCTATGTAAAGTGCAACGTGCGCAACTTGGTGCAAAAGTACAAAAAAACCAAAACAAGACAATGATGTTTTATTATATATATATATATATATGGTGCATTTAAACCAAAGAACCCTATAGGAAGCTAGATTTCAACTCTTTAAAAGGACCAGACCCCAACATTTTGACCCCATTTGATGGTCCGTCATTGCTTTTACATATTTTTTTTTTTATCCAGACACTGCATCTGATCAGAGTAGATTTAACTAGATTCAGACTTTAGATCTTTGCTCAAGGACCCAACAGTGTCAACTTTGGTACTGTGATTCAATTCAATTCAATCTATTTGTATAGCACTTTTAACAATAAACATTGTCTAAAAGAAGCTTTAGAGAAGTATAGAAATAAATCTATATAAAGTTTAAAGTTAAGTAACTATTTGATTCCTATTTCATCCAAGCCTGAGGGGACAATGGTAAAGGAAAAACTTGGGATGATATGGGGAAGAAACATTGAGAGGAACCAGACTCCGAAGGGAACCTCATCCTCATTTGGGTGACACTAGACAGTAAATGTTAGTAATATCCTTTCTGCGACAACAGCCAAGGGCTCATGAGGAAATATTAGGTCAGTTTAGTTTCTGAGTTCATTATAGACACTAATTCCTTGCTGTCGCAAGCTGACAGATGTAACGGCAGTTCTGTGACCATGTGAAAGTCTCCAAGTGGTTCTATCCACAGCAGTCCTCTGGTCACATGCTGTCCACACAGATCTATCCCCGGCAGCAGTGAGCACCACCAAGTGACGAGACTCCAACCAGGGGTAGGGCATCTGGATGGATCAATTCAAACTCACAACCTTTCAGGCCAAGTTTACCAAAAGCCCATTGTTAAATAAACAAAGCCCAGTGTTAAATGTTAGAGCGAGCATCACATTGAACACTCTCTCTCCCAGTTAAGATTAACTTAACTTTGCAATGCTTTTGGGAAACTCAAGGGAGCCTTGATCAATAGCCCAGAACTTTGAGACATCGGCTCTTCTTATTCACAATATGGCAGCTTCTTTTACTTCGATGTGGTTCATTGTGGAACCAGGAAAATGATTCACAACAGGTATGCTGAAAAGCAAATTGATTGATGTGGATCATACATTAATTTCAGGAAAATCATTAATCACAATCATCCACAGCAGATCACTTTTTTCAGAGTATTTAACTGGAATTACTGTGTTTTAAGAACATTTAAAAAAAGTTCATTTTTTTCTCATGGAGCTTGGAAGCTGACAATAGTAGTAATTCAAAGTTTGTAGATTTTCTGTATTCTGCATGAAAATACTCTCAGACTGATGCTGCATGTGAAAGGATTCTACTGTCTCGCAAAATTAAAAATAAAAATGAACTGAAACCGAGAAATATAAAAAGCAGAACTATTCACCCCAAACTAAATGCAGCTGGTGAAACAAAAGCAGCACGGAAGTTAGAAAGCTTATCTAAACAGAAAAAACTGCTACACTGAGGAATATCACAGAAATGTGAGCCATGAAACTAAAACTACACAGCGGTGTATATAACAAACTAGAAATTTGATCAACAGTAAATGTTACCTTTATTGAAGACTACTTTCTTAAATGCTACATAAATGTCTTCACATACACTGATCAGGCATAACATTATGACCACCTAATATTGTGTTGCTCCCCCTTTTGCTGCCAAAACAGCCCTGACCCATTGAGGCACAGACTCCACTAGATCCCTGAATGTGTCCTGTGGTATCTGGCACCAAGATGTTAGCAGCAGATCCTTTAAGTCCTGCAACTTACAGGGATACTTTTGATGGATACTGGCACAAGAGCTGCAGTTTTGGAGATGCTCTGATCCAGTGGTCTAGCCGTCGCAATTACGCGCTTCGTCAAACTCACTCAAATCCTTACGCTTGTCCATTTTTCCTGCTTCTAACACATCAACTTTGAGGACAAAATGTTCACTTGCTCCCTAATATATCCCAGACACTAACAGGTGCCATGATGAACGATTGTTTGCCTGAACGATTATTTAATCTGTTCAGTTGTCCTTACACAAGAAAGTACAATAACTAGAACATGGCATTAATATATAAATAGATTTAAATAGATATAAATGGATTTATACTCATGCCCAGATCTATGCCTTGACAATATTTTATTATTTAGGTCTACAGAGTTTCTTGATCTTCGTGGCTTTGTTTTTGGTGTGTGTCTTTCTAAATCATGTTTGGTCAACTGAATTTGCCACAAGTGGACTGCAGACAAATTTGGGAAAGATTTGAACCCTGTGCTTCAGATCTGGACCACGGAGCAATGGAAGAAGGTGGCCTGGTCTGATGAATCATGTTTTCTTTTACATAACGTGGATGACCGGGTGTGTGTGCGTCGCTTACCTGGGGAACACATGGCACCGGGAGGCACTATGGGAAGAAGGCAAGCTGGCAGGGACAGTGTCATGCTTTGGGCAATATTCTTCTGGGAAACCTTGGGTCCTGCCATCCATGTGGATGTTACTTTCACACGTATCGCCTACCTAAGCATTGTTGCAGACCATGTACACCCTTTCATGGATGTGTCCACCAAATGGCTGTGGCCACTTTCAGTAGGATAATGCACATTGCCACAAAGCAAAAATGATTCAGGAATGGTTTGATGAGCACAATGAGTTTGAGGTGTTGACTTGGCCTCCAAATTCTCCAGATCTCAATCCAAACAAGTCCGATCCATGGAGGCCCCACCTCACAACTTACAGGACTTAAAGGATCTGCTGCTAACATCTCTGTGCCAGATACCAAAGCACACCTTCAGGGATCTTGTGGAGTCCAAGCCTCAATGGGTCATGGCTGTTTTGGCAGCAAAAGGGGGACCAACACAATGTTAGGCAGGTGGTCACAATGGTATGGCTGATCAGTGTACAGTATAATACAATAACATGTCCAAACAGTGGATTTTCATCTAAAAATGCAGAAGAAACAAAAGGATGTGAATATAAATTTCAGTTGTGAGAAGATATAATCAAAAGTAAAGCAAATGGGCTACTAACTTTATACCAGTGATGGTAAAGCAGTTGAATTGAATTAAATTAAATTACCAACAGGATTTAGCTGGAATATCTATATTAAATCAGTGTAAAGACAGCTTTTGTTGAGACTCTAGCTCATCAGCATGGCTTTAGGAATTGGTGATAGCCCGTCCTGTCAGCTCTCAGCTCCAGGGCCCCAGTTCAATCCTCAGCTTGAGTTACTGTCAATGTGGATTTTTTCATGTTCTCCCACTGTCCAGTGTCCGGTATCCCCCAGCTGTCTAAAAACATGTCAGTATGTAGATTGGCTAAAATACACTATATTGCCAAAAGTTCTGGGACATTTGCCTTTACATGCACATGAATGTAATATGGAGTTGTCCCACCCTTTGCAGCTACAGCAGCTCCAACTCTTCTGGGAAGGCTTTCCACAAGGTTTAGGAGTGTGTTTATGGGAATTTTTGATCACTCCTCTAGAAGTGCATTTGTGAGGTCAGGTTCTGATGTTGGACGAGAAGGCCTGGCTCACAGTCTCCATTTAATTCATCCCTAAGGTGTTCTATCAGGTTGAGGTCTCAAATGCCTGCAGGCCAGTCAAGTTCCTCCACACCAAACTCACTCATCCATGTCTTTATGGACCTTGCTTTGTGCACTGGTGTGTAGTCATGTTGGAACAGGAAGGGGGTCATCCCCAAACTCTTCCCACAAAGTTGGGAGCACGAAATTGTCCAAAAAGTTCCTTTCACTGAAACTAAGGGGCCGAGCCCAACCCCTGAAAAACAACACCTGAATTGAATGATTTGGAGGGGTGTCCCAAAACGTTTGTGAATATAGTGTAAATTACCCCTAGGTCTGGGTCCTGCAACCCTGAACAGGACAAAGCCGTTAGAGAAAATGCTGAAAATACAAGTGCAGTACCAACACTATCCGCTAGATGTCGGTAGATGCATAAACGTTATTAATATGACATGATTTTCTGTACCGTTTTCCCAGAACTCGATTAAAAGAAACAAATATGTAAACTACACTGTATAACGATTCCAATGCTACTAATTACAACAACTTAATATAGACCTTTGTTCTGTGGTGATATTTACAGGAGTCAATTTCGACTTGTTTTTATGACTTTTGACCTGCAGAGGGAGACATAACTCCATCAAAGAGGTTGTGATAGAAACCGGAAGTACTGTGGCACAAATTCATGTTCAAATTTTAGATCTACAAACAATCTACAGACATCTCTAGTACTCTTATACGAAACCAAGCATGTATGCAAACTTTGTATACTGTTTAGTATTCCACATTCCCTGTTTTATTTTAATGCACGTTTGATAAACAACTATCAACAGCTACCGGTTTAATATTTTACAGTAAAAGCCTCCAAAATATCAGACCACATTTTTTATGAAATATTATACACGCATTTGGATGCCTCTTAACATCAGAAAACCCCAAATTCTTCTGCATTTTCACAGACTTGATGATGGAGTACATGACCGATCACAGATACCGTGAAAGATTAGCCAGCTAGCCTCCTTTTTTACTTCTTTATCGACATTTGTTTCCTGTTCATGATGCTTATCGATGCTTATCGTATGGTTAAACATGTCAGTTGAGTCAAGCGAGAGATAGAATACTCCAAATTGTCTGTTTTTTTTCCTGTGAAAATTCTCACCACAAGAAAATCTTGCTTCAAAATCCCAGATTTGTTCCAGTTGCTAGCAAATGTTGCATGTCTGTGCCCATGTTTTAACAGCATTAGCAATGCAGAAGAAAGCTTATTAAATGTTATATGTTAGGAACTACGATTTAAAGTTCAGTCACCAGACACACATTTCTCTGTTCTGGTTGATTCTTCTTTATTGTTCACTGGAAGTCTTAACGGTTACGCTCTTTAGGGCTTAACACAGGAGGCCGTGATGAGGTACGTTGTATCTGTGATGAAATGTGACATGTCTGTGATGATGTATGAAACGTCTGAAAACTTCTGACAAAATCCAACCTGACACCTGACAGCTTTGATAGTGAATTCTTCTACAGGAAGACCAGGACTACTACTACTACTACATGAGCAGCACCTCAGGATCATGATAGCTTAGAGTAGCTTCTCCTCTAAACCAATAATATTTCACTTTTTTTGAAAACCACATCAACCTATAAACCCCACATTCCTGGAAAGTCTCACAAAGAAAGTATGATTATTTTTCATATCCGTTACCTCACATGTACAGGTCAACAACCATCTCTTTCTTTTCTTTTTACCGAATGGTAATGGATGACAAAAGGATTTTGCAACCACATATTTAGCCAAACACCACCACAAGATGTTTTTTTCTTTTCAAGAAATATATATAAGAATATAATTATATTTTATTCCCTAATTTGTTATTCAATTTCTCTGAAAAGGTGCCATCAAATCTGAGATTCAAGACTTCTGGGTCTGATTTAAACCACAAATGATGCTGCTTTACTTATATCTCGTTTTGTAGATATAATGAAAATATATGAGATTGCAAGAAAAATTCGAATAGGCTATTTTTTAAGAAGAATCCGAACCCACATTTGTTTCTGTAGATTTTGGATAGAGAATCTATTGCATATGAGAAATGTTACTATACACTATGAGACTGAGGTGTGCTGTGAACAAAATACATGATTCAACATCATAGGTGCATTTTAGCTCAGCCTAAAATATGTCAGTTGGGCTCCCTGATGGGACAATCCATGGCAGAGAAAGAGAGAGAGAGAGAGAGAGAGAGAGAGAGGGAGTGAGGGAGAGAGGGATAGTGAGGGAAACATTTTGGAGCAGGAGTCTGGAAAAGACAAATTAAATGCAACATAATCCTCCGTGGCGAACTGCTGTTAATTTGCTGTTGAGAAGGAGGCGGGGTGGTGGGCGCTCACAAAGGCGTGCAGAATTCTACACACACACACACACACACATAAGCACACTGGCAATCTGCTGCTTGACTGACACCATCGCTCTGGCATGGTGACACAATCAGAGCAGGGATGCACGCTATAAACCATATACCCACTACACCACACTCGTCTTTACGGATAAGGAATAGATAATGATTTTGCTGATAAGATTTAAACACACACACACACACACCTTCACTCCTTCCACACCATTCACATCTCACCCTCTTTTAACACACATCCAGGCATGGAAATGCTTAACAAGGCTTTACAATACATTTGTATTGTGGTCTCTTACTCACTGAAGGCTTTTAATCTATTTGCACAAATCATTAATGCCAGGAGTCTTGAAGCACCTCACGATTTCATTTCATTGAGATTCAGGGGCACGATGTGATTATAAATCAATTCCTAAGGCATCTAGACAGATCTTGCTGTTTCCATTCCCATAGCCTGCTTTATGTTTTTTACCCCTTTATCTATTTCAACACTGATACATATTTTTTCTATAATGTAATTGTTCATAATTTTAGTTTTGTCATGGGCATTGTACGAGCTAAACATTATTTCTTAGGCCAGCGGTGATAGATAGGAATGTCATATGTTCCTGGACACTAAGAAAAATGTAGAAATACCTTGTCTTGTTTGCTTAAGGGTTCTCAGTAATTTTGCCCCAATTTTTTTGAATAAGATTTTCTATTATATCCATCCATCCATTTATTTTCTATACTGCTTATCTTACACAGGTTTCCCCCGAAAACCTGAAGCTTTTTCTTCACAAGACTTCGAATTAGAGGTAGGGGACACCCCAAACAGGGTACTAACCCATAACAGGGCACAATCAAACAGACAATTTAGAGATGCCCAAAAGCCTACAGTGCATGTTTTTGGACTGGGGAGGAAACCAGAGTACCCTGGGGAAACCCCGAAGCGAAGGGGGAACATGCAAACTCTGGGTGGAGGCAGAAATCGAACCCCCAGCCCTGAAGATGTGAAGCAAACATCATTTTTTTTTTATTTTTTAAGCAAAAAATGTATAGGTGTAATGATCATTTTAAACAAATCAGTGAATTATGAATTATGGAGTTGTATACTGTATATCCGAAGCCGAATCAGAATCTGTGTCACTGCATGAAGATAAACAGAAGACGGTGAATATTTCAGCCAAAAGAAAAACATTCGAGTTTATGATTTAATGATGAATCATTAATAATTGACTCCTTGGGATTTTCTTTGTTAAGAAAGTGACTCATGACTCAGGCACATGTTCACATCTGGATAGGTGTCAAATTCTAGACTGAATTATGATGTTAAATACTAAACACTAAGTATTAAATACTAAATAAGCCAATTTTTTTTTAGCATTCAGACGAATGCACTGAATGCTGAATCTGTTCAGCCCGAATCCCGAATCCTGATGAATCCTTAATCGATTCATTTCTCATCAATATGAATCATCTGAGCATTCATCTAGAAAGAATGAGAGTGTGAGGGAATATATAGAGGCACTGTAGGTAGTCCTTCTTTTTTTTTTTACTGGTGTCTGTTGCAATTTCTGTCTCTAAGAGAGCTACAGAGAGGGAGGAAGACAGTTTGTATGTGTGTGTGTGTGTGTGTGTGTGTGAGAGAGAGAGAGAGAGAGAGAGAGGGAGGGAGAGAGAGAGAGAGGGAGAGAGAGAGAGAGAGAGAGAAGCAGGGAGGGAGAAAGAGAGAGAGGGAGAGAGAGAGAGAGAGAGAGAGAGAGAAGCAGGGAGGTGGGGGAAGAGAGCAGTAGGGGATGTAATCACAGCAGCGGGAGGAGGAGGGGGTTGGTCTTAGTGTGATGTGAATGGAATCGAGAGAGAGAGAGAGAGAGAGAGAGAGAGAGAGAGAGACGGAGAGAGGGAGTACAAATCAACCTGCCTCAGTCAGAACAACGGGAACACAATAAGCCAGGGAGAAGGCTCTGAGCAGGCAGGCAGGATTTTCTTGTTCTAGAGACAATCACACTCGAAAAGGAGAAAAGAAGGGAGGACAGCAAGCAGAGAGAGGTAGAGAGAGAAAGAGAGAGAGAGAGAGTAGATAACAGAAAAATGCTGTCATTGAAGAAAGGGGGAGACAACAGAACACAGCAGGATGGAATAAGGACAGGGCAAGCAGACATGCAGAGGTAAGAGCATTTCTATTAAACACCCATCCACACACACACACACACACATTTGTAAGCTGATCTGAGACTAGACCCCGATACTTCCCCTACCCAATGTGTGTGTGTGTGTGTGTCTGTGTGTGTGTGTGCGTTTGCGTGCATTCATGATTGTGAAGCAGAAACAGAAAATCAGCTATGAGATTCGAAAAGAGGATGTGTGAAACACAGTGAGGGGAAATGCTCAGGAGGAAATGATGTCGAGGGCTCAGTTTGAGCTGTGCTCGCTTTCGCTCTGGCTGCTGTTGTCTCAGAGAGACACACACACCGACACACACACACACGCAGCACTTTTATGACATTGACACGGAGCCACTGCAGACCTTGCTGTGAGGATTGCAAAGCGGCAGAACCAGAGGATGTGGGTCAGGTGAAGACAGACAGAGGAAGAGAAAGAGAGAGAGAGAGAGAGAGAGAAAGAGAAAACAAGAGCGAGAGAGAGAGAGAGAATGAAAGAAACTGAAGCAGTCCCACAAAGGTAAGATGGATATTCCTCTTGTTTCGTGCTTGCACAAAGTCAGATCCTGCAGATGGAAGGAGGGATGGAGGATAAATAAGAAGGAAGTGCAAAATGTAAAGAGAGGGGGAATGCAGTGCACAGAAACAATAAGAAATGCAGAGATGTTGCTGAACCACTTCCGCTCTTCTAAAAGATGAGGGTGTTGTTTTCAAGGTGGCACATAGAGGGGGGAAAGGATGCAGATGTATTTTATTTCCTCCCACCTTTTTCCTCTTGCTCTCTCTGGAGTGCACTGAGGGGGAAAAAAACGCTGAGGAGAATGAAGAAATATTAAAAGACAGAAGAATGAATGGAGATAAGGAGGTGTCTTATGTAACCAAGAGCAATGAAGACTAGAGCAAGGGTACATGCCTTTTTATTATGCCACTTGACCCTGTGTGTGTGTGTGTGTGTGTGGTGGATGATGTGGTTGTAGATCCACCGCACAATGACATGCCATTTCAGGATAAATGCATTAGCCTTTGGCGTAGGGATGCTAACAATATAAGAACCCTCTCTCTCTTCATACTATACATCATCGCCTGTAGTGCAGTGGCCTTGTGTATGCATGTCTCATTCTCATCCCCGCACCCAACACACACACACACACACACTATACCACATAAAACCTGATCCCAGATCAGCTCCATATTCAAACGTTCCACGTACAAATGAACCCAGTAGTGTGTGTTAATCTGCAGCATGGTGTCCGCTCGCTCAGCTGGGAGCTCTGTGTATCCTTCCGTATTTATCGGAAGTGTTGAACATATGTCAGTCTGCGTCGGCAGCGATCCCCTGCTGCTCACAACATCTCCATTTTGCTCTGATCTGGGATCGGTGGGTTGTCTGCGGTCACTGTTTTATAATGCACCAAAGCAAAGGATACTGATCCAAGATCAGTGGATAAAAGGTGGAGAAATTCCATCCATCCAGTCAACTGGCTTGTGGGAGGCGGCACGTCTACAGAGGTCATGCTTGAAAAATCGTGTTGTTAACCCCGGAGTTAATGAGTGCTTGGTGGGATTGATTAGATGATGGAATGTGAGCAACATGGACATTATGCATGTGCATGTGCATGTGCAGATGCCTATAGATTCTTAATGGCATTCACGCGTGAACATAATCCTGATGGTTGAATAGTAAAATATTTGTAAGAAAAATAATGAATTCAGATGATGCTAGACCTACAGTCCTGAAAGATGCTAGAAATGTAACTCGACACTGGGTGAAGTTAAGGTCCATTTTTGGCAGTTATCTTCATTTCTTTCCAAAAAAGGGCACACAGATTTCTAAATGATGCAATAACAAAGCATATGGCTGAATGCCAAAGGGTGGGAAAGATGGCCTACAGTCCTTTTAATCGCCATAACACAACCCAACTGTAGGAATCTGTGAGCTTATGTATGTGGAAGAGGGTAGATAGCACTTTCCTGCAGCATGATCAACAATATGAAGAGATGCTATTGGTTGGCTTGACTCATGTGACTCAGAACTTCACAAACCTTTAGTCCCAGGTAACTGAGAGCTAGCTAGGAATTTACAGGAGCTTAAATTCTGGAGAAAATGGGGGGAAAGGCAAAAGCAATTGCCACATTATACAAATACTGTTGTGGAAATTTACACAATTCAAAGTGAACCGAGGGCACAAAGCCTTTATTATCACCACACAGACATTACAGCACACTGGAATTCTTTTCTTCACATTTTCCAGCTGAGGAAGTTGGGGACAGAGCACAAGGGCAGTTATAATACAGCACCCCTGGAGCAGGAAGGGTTAAGGTGGAGCTTGGGGGGTGCTGGGGCTTGATCCCAGAGCCTTAACCACTTGGGCCACCACCACTACCCCTAAGTGGACACTTTTTCCAGAATAATACTAATCAGTACTAAAAACGTCTCAGAATTTAACCACAATTTTACTGCTTACTGTATTTAGTAGATGCTTGACCAACCTGATCTCCTCAGAACCAATGCACACAAATAACTCCACCCATAACCTTAACCTTTCAAACAATAACTCCGCCCATTACCATAACCTTTCAAGCAATAACTCCGCCCATAACCTTAACCTTTCAAGCAATAACTCCGCCCATTATCTTAACATCTCAAATAATTACTCCACCCATTACCATAACCTTCCAAACAATAATTCTGCCCATTTTCTTATCCTTAAGCTTCATATAGTTTTATTTAACAAGTCGTGTGAATTTTATAAACTTGCAATTGGCCACAGAGATTATCAAATGTTCTTCTCATTTTATCTATCTTCTTGCACAATATAATCCTTACTAATAAAACCCTGCATTTTAACATGGCCGCCTCTTCAGTAGATGCAGGAGGGTTTTACCTTGAGTGTGTGCAGGTTTGTTGGATACAAAGAAAACCTGATACCTCTTATGCTTGGGGTATGCAAAGAATTGAATAAATGAATGGAATAAACGATGTAATTAACATAAAAGACATGATTTCTGTCAAAGGAGAGAGGACGTTCGGCTTACATCCCCCATCATATTCCCTCAGGGAAACGCTCCAGTCCAACAGCTTGCAGTGTATGAACCATGACATCCTGCCTGTCCACAAAATCAATACTTTTTTCTTTTTATTTTACTCACAGTTGTGTCCTAATAAATTAGTTCAGAGATTTTAGAGAGCTGCTTCCCGCATGAAAAGCATGTCACGCTATATTGTCAGTGCAAAAATACTGTACGATATATATATAGTGCCTTTTTAACAAATATTGCGTGTGAATATAGAATTGTATTTTGAAAATGCAAAAATATTCGGAATAAACATTTTCATTCTTGTGAGAGATCCCACTGTGCAGGGATTAAAATAAAATAAAATAAAATTAAATTAAATTAAATTAAATTAAATTAAATTAAATTAAATTAAATTAAATTAAATTAAATTAAATTAAATTAAATATCTGTGATGTAAAAGATGAAAAATCTTTATTTATTTATTTTATGAAAAGGATAAATAAATAAATAAATAAATAAATAAAGTATTTATTTATTTATCTATTTCATTAAATAAATAAATAAATAAATAAATAAATAAATAAAGTATTTATTTAGTTAGTTATTTGTATGATTAATATATTTGTATTTATTATGAATATGATATACTTTACCCTAAAAGCACCTCAAATTTTCACAGCGGAAAAATTTCCCACTCTAAAAGACTCAAGACACCAACAGAATTAAAATAGCACTCCAGGCTTGTGCTACATCAGGCCTGTGCCATAGCTGAATAAGACCTACTGGGCTTTAAAGCATGCTTTCAATTTACATAATAAATGAAGCCAGTCAAAAACGGTAACAGCAGCAGAGTGTTAGCTAAAGTGCTCAACCTGTGATCTGTGGTCAGCTGAGTGTTTAGACACACCCCCTGCCTATAATATCTTCTTTTCTTTTATTAAAATCCACACCATTAGCTATCACATTTCGAAGTCACGGCGTAAATCTCGCCTCAGTGACGCTGTTATAGCCCGAGCGTGCTCGAGGAATTTATAGCTAGTAGAAAAAGAAATGGGCGAATACAGGCTGAAATGTATAAGAAGTGCTTCGAAAAAAAATACTCTGAGCTGTAATGGAACTTCCCTTTTCAGGAAACACTTCATGCCTCACTGTCTCACACCAGCACACTAAACATAGTGTGTGTTAAAATGGCATGCCTAAATATTAGATGCTTTTAGTACTGCATGACTGATGATCGAGACGTGCGCATGATTTCTGTGTTAGTCGCATTAATGTGGGGCTGTTTAAGGCATATGTACTGTACATCTCATACACTCCATCTGTCTGATCAGCTGTATAATTTTCTGTAGCTCCCGAGACACACAGTCCTCCCTATGCTGTTACAATAACATCCACTCTTCTGGGAAGGCTTTCCACTAGAGATGTTGGAGCGTGGCAGTGGGGGATTTGTGATCATTCAACCACAAGAGCATTAGTGAGGTCAGGCCCTGATGTTCACGGTGTTCCAGTTCATCCCAAAGGTGTTGAGTGGGGTCAGGGATCTCTGCAGATTCGGAGATTTGAGTTCTTACACTCCGTCCTTGCTTTGTGCACAGGGGCCTCTTTGTTCCACTGAAGGGAAATTAATGCTGCAGCATACAAAAACATTCAATATTAATAAATGCTTCCAACTTTATGGCACCACTTTGGAGGAAGGATAACATATGGCTGTGATGTTCACGTGTCCATACACTTTTGGCCTTGAATGTAGTACGTTCCTGTTTTCGCTTACATTAAAGCAGCTATTAATAGATATTCCCTTATCAGCATCTCTTTCTTAAGGTTAAGACAGAAAATGCAGCTCATCAAGTATTTCCTTTATTTGAAAAGAAACCTACTTACAGCGCCCTCCACAATTATTGGCACCCCTGGTTAAGATGTGGAGGGCGCTGTACATAGTGCTGACGCTAGATACCAGATCTGCTTACAGGATGCTACAACACAATTCATTTTTAACCTGTTTAATGACAAGCGTCCCCTATTAAAGTCCTTGTCTAAGCTGTTCCTACAGAAATGATAACTTAATAGAAACAAGTGGCGTTCATGATGACGTTGATTATTTTGTGTTAAAGGGTCCTAGAGGTCTGCAGTGTGTTATACCACAGTGATTTTCTAACGATTACAATTAGCGTAACGTATTTCTGAATGAAACCTCACAAATTCGAACGGTTCCGAGTTAGGTTCAATGTTGTGCAACGTTCTCAAGACAAATTAATTCACTTACTTGTGATGTTGCTTACATTATAGCAATGATAAATGCAATGCTGTCTCTCTCTCTCTCTTTCTCTCTCTCTCTCTCTCTCGATCTTGCTCTCTCTCTCTCTCTCTCTCTCTCTTGATCTTGCTCTCTCTCTCTCTCTCTCTCTCTCTCTCTCTCTCGATCTTGCTCTCTCTCTCTCTCTCGATCTTGCTCTCTCTCTCGCTCTCTCTCTCTTTCTCTCTCTCTCAAAAAAAAAAAAACCCACACCTTGTCATTTTAGAGAGAACCGAAAGCATAAACTACTCAGTCAGACGTTTCCCATGCTGGAAACTTCACAAGTACCATGAGCGTTCTAAAGCACCACTTTAAATCTACTAGCAAAAAAATCAG
The DNA here is from genome assembly GCF_019097595.1 of Hemibagrus wyckioides. Taxonomy (NCBI): domain Eukaryota; kingdom Metazoa; phylum Chordata; class Actinopteri; order Siluriformes; family Bagridae; genus Hemibagrus; species Hemibagrus wyckioides. The sequence continues at coordinate 14,789,000 of NC_080737.1, read as the reverse complement.
TGATTATATACTGTATATATATCCTAACCCGCTCTCTTCGCTCTGACCTTGAACAAAAGGCGAAAGGCATGCTGCATTAACTGAAGACGAAAAGACTCCCTCCATCTTCCATTAATGCAGTGTTTTCCCAGAGCGCTTGTTTGGATTCTTCACCTTGTATAAGACAGAGTGGAGTATTATTACAATAAGGATAACACAGGCTCATTTGTAGCTCCTTGCACAACAATAAAAAAGCAATGAACCATGGAGCGGAGAGGAAAATGAAGATATTTTATTGGTTTTTTATTTATTTATTTATTTATTTATTTTATTTTAATACACTGATGCGTTTGCTGCTTCCAGGGATAATGGGTCATTTCGTATGGAATTTGTGCTCCAAGCTTGCTCTATTATGCACACTGGGTGACTTTGGATGAATTTACAGCTCGAATCACTTTCATGTTCATGTTTCAGCTTACGAGTAGCTGGGTTTTGCATAAAAGCCGCCGCTAACAGTTCCTAGTGATCCCATCAGCATAAATCCACGCGCGTGTTACTGTAACTATTCCCACAGTAAGCTTTCCACCATTACATGTGCTACAGTACAGCATTAAGCGTAGACTCTTACAAACACAAAACAGCATACAGGAAAAAAAGGAAACCCTTAATTCCAAACCCTGCAGGAAAGTTAGGGTTTGGTGCAAAAGTTTGCGCCCCCTGTCCTTTTTTTGGTAGCTTGTGGGAACTGTAAGTTGTCTATATTACAATTGATCTCTGGCCTCGTGTGAAGAAGGAAGTGTGATAAATCAGTCCGAAGATATAAATAAAGGCAAAAAGCAGGCAGGAAAATTATTAGCGTATCACATTTACTGCAAAAAGAAAGTGAAAATATCTTTAATCTGTCAAACTGATATTTCGCCAAATCTATCAATCTACTGTATTTCTCATTATGAAATGATTTCAACTCCAATTTGATGTTATTCATTCTGTTCATAGATTTAGATATCTAGAAATAAATGCTTTAAATTAGTCAAATGATCTGCCTGTATCTGTCTAGAAATGCACACACAGAGCTTATTCTAATCTCTATTATTGTCCTAAGGGGCGTACAAACTTTTGCACTCAACATGATTTATTCTGAAATGCAACTCCTATGTGTGACTGAGTGATAACTGGTTGGTGAAGTAAATGGCAGCACATCCTGTCCCTCCACACACACACACGCACACACACACACACACTGTACTGGATTACTGAACTGAGAACAAAGCTTTCCACAGCGGCTCAGATGGAGAGGATCAATAAGTCGATCAATGTCACTTCATCAGATGTGATCGATGAGTTTCGTTCTTGCTCATCTCCAACCCTCGCACCTCTTCGAAGCTGAAATTACAAGAGACCCCTGCTTTTCTGTGATCATTCTGTGGGGAAAAAAATTTATTTATGCAGAGGTTGCCTATTATTTTTTGACAAAGGTGGGAAGATTTGTTGTATTTAAGTAGATTTTAGCTATCTGGGCTATTCCTTTCATTTACAGTTCCAAGAAATCAGCACTTATTATGTATCCTAATAAGCAGTTATCCTCTATCACATTCCAAACAGCAAAAGATTTTCTTGTGGCTTCAGACATCTTCTTACCAATGACAATTTTAATGGCTGTGAGAAGAACATGAAGGTTTAAAAAAAATCCTTCATGTATTTATTTGGTGCGTAGAAATATTTCAAATAGAAATATTTAATGTTAGATTGGTTTAAACCAAAATGGAAAAGATTTATAAAATAAACCAGAACAAAAAAATCATTTAAATAAATGTATACTACAGTATATTTAGTTCCTTTTACAGATATCGTGCAGAGAACAAGGTGATCACTGTGAAATGGAACGAGAACATCGCAGTGTTTAATAATAACCACATGTGAATTCATGTGTAAAATTCGTGTGAATATAAATGAACCGTGTGCAAGATTTACATGTAAAAATTGAATCAAGTGGAAAAGAAAAATTTGTGTGAGAACAGCATGTGGCAATAAATTATTCATTTGAAAAATATATATACACCGATCAGGCATAACATTATGAGCACTGAGAGGTGACGTGAATAAGACTGATTATCTCCTTATCATGGCACCTGTTAGTGGGTGGGATATATTAGGCAGCAAGTGAACATTTTTTCCTCAAAGTTGATGTGTTAGAAGCAGGAAAAATGGATTTGAGCGAGTTTGACGAAGGGCCAAATTGTGATGGCTAGACGACTGGATCAGAGCATCTCCAAAACTGCAGCTCTTGTGAGGTGTTCCCGGTCTGCAGTGGTCAGTATCTATCAAAAGTGGTCCAAGGAAGGAACAGTGGTGAACCGGAGACAGGGTCATTGATGCACGTGAGGAGCGAAGGCTGGCCCGTGTGATCCGATTCAACAGACGAGCTACTGTTGCTCAAATTGCTGAAGACGTTGGGGGGAGCAACACAATATTAGGCAGGAGGTCATAATGTTATGCCTGATCGGTGTATAAATTGAATATAAATGAATCATGTTTCAAACGAAATTTCAAATGAAATTTTACAGTTTCACGTTAGTTATCTGATCATACATTCATTCATTCATGTGACTCTTCATTTAGTGTTGATTTAGTTTGTAAGCTGGTTTAAATGAATATTTGTGCTTATAAATGTGTGCTGTGTCATGAAACTAGCTATGATGAAGAATAAATTCCCATAGTAGAAGATGAAGGAGTGGAGAGAGAGGTTTACTCTTGAGGACAGGGCTGGTGTTCGAGCAAAAGCGTCAGGAGAGAGCGATGGAGGAGGTTTAAGCCTCTCCTCTGAGACCCTAATCGGCTCATGGTGACACGAATGCCTGTGTCTGCTTTTGTCACAGGTCCTCTGGTACCGTGTTACTCATGAGAGCTCAATTCCCTCTCTCTCTCTCTCTCTCTCTCTGTCTCACTCTGTTTATCTGTCTCCCAACACTCTCAATCTCCAGCAAGAAAGCTACCTATCCGTCTGTCTCTCTTTCTGTCTTCCTCTGCGAAAGTCATCCTCAGATTTATGTTCGTCCCTCAGCACCAGCTGAGCATGGAGACTGCCTAGCATAATGGAGGACAAAAAAAACAGTAAAAAGACAGAGAAGGACGAGGTAGAGAGAGATAAAGAAAGACAGAGCGGATTCCCAGCATCTACTCAATACATTTGATTTACAGAGAAAGGAAAACAGGTTGAATCCAGAACCCTTAAGTGTTTAAAGCGTTCGTTTGTCTGAGATTATACATAAAACTTAACAGATGTCTCCATTGTAAGACAAAGCCCTCTTTACAAAATAAAGAACCCTTGACTACCCAAAGAATCCCGGAAATGTCTAAGTGATTGGGTGTTAAAATCTAGATTTGCACCAGTTGTTTCCGCTTTCCATCTTTTCTCCGGCACATAATTTATTTTGCTAAGGCTATTTTTCGAAAGTGACACATTTCTCAGCATTCCCGGCTTAAAGTGTTGTGATGCTTCAGAGAGATTCAATTGGTTTTCCAAGGTAAACAGCAAGAATAGATAATTACAAGAGACATGTGATATCTCTTACACGTTGCAAACACCAGTGGTCCAGATTGCTGTATCAACCAAACAGTAAACAGATCCCTGCAATCAGAAATGATTCCCACTCTTATTTAAACATTTGGTGGCAAATCTAATGCATGTATATGTTTGATTAATCACCACGCAAGTATCTTTATATAATTCCAGTACTTCGCTCAGGTCGAATATGTCTGTCTTGACGATCCACAGTCCTAATTGCCTTAATTATTTGTGAGACATGCCACCGTGGTACAAGAAACAAATGGACACACCAGTAACTCAAGACTGTGTTTTGATTAGTTCTGAAGAACACAGACATGTTTGTTTAGACCCTTTGTTGGATAATTGTTTTTGAACACGACTCATTTAGTAGCAGTTTATTCCACAATATGAGAGTCAAACTAATGAAAGCTCCATCAAGCTTAACTGTCTTGATATATATATATATATATATATATATATATATATTCATATTATATAAATGAGAAGGACGAGATACACTGACCAGGCATAACATTATGATATATATATGATAAATCTGCATAATATTGTGTTGGTCCCCCTTCTGCTGCCAAAACAGCCCTGACCCGTCATGCACTGTGTATTCTGACACCTTTCTATCAGAACTAGCATTAACTTCTTCAGCAATTTGAGCAACAGTAGATCGTCTGTTAGATCGGATCACACGGGACAGCCTTCGCTCCCCATGTTAATCAATGAGCCTTGGCCGCCCATGACCCTGATGCCGGTTCAGCACTGTTACTTCCTTGGACCACATTTGATAGATACTGACCACTGCAGACTGGGAACACCCCACAAGACTCCATCCAGTCGTCTAGCCATCACAATTTGGCCCTTCATCAAACTCGCTCAAATCCTTACGCTTGCGCATTTTTCCTGCTTCTAACATCAACTTTGAGGACAAAATGTTCACTTGCTGCCTAATATATCCCACCCACTAACAGGTGCCATGATGAGGAGATCATCAGTGTTATTCACGGCACCTGTTAGTGGTCATAATGTTATGGCTGATCGGTCTATATCATCTCTTGTGGGTGAGTGAGCTCAGATTCCCATGGCTGCAAAATCTAGTGGAAAGTCTTCCCAAAAGAGTAGCAGCAAAGGGGGACCAGGTTGGATCATACACTATGGATATACATAAGTACACAGAGAAATTATTTGTAATCACACTACATGGCATCAACCAGATGATAATAGGTTAGACCCTATTGAGTCTGGTTCCTCTCAAGGTTTGGATTCAGGAAGTTTTTCACTGCCGCCATCACCTTTGACTTACTTATAACGGCTCAATTTAAAAAAATTATAATTTATTTCCTGAAATTATTTGTTTCTGTAAAGCTGCTGTGGGATAAAATCCATATGATAAATCATATCAGAACTTTTTTCTGTCCTCTGTGAGTAATTACAAACATCTTCAGGAAAAATGTTACAGTAAACTGGTTGCAGAAGTGTGCATTGTATCTATTCTCCATTGTAATGAATCTAGTGAAGCACCCATTTCCGCACCGCAGCGTCCACTGTTGCTGTCCTCCTTTGTTGTTTTGTCCGGCTGCTGAAAATGGACGACGATGATATGAGCATGCACACTGGAAAAAAAAGCCACATGTCCATTCTCCTTCTAGTCATGTGGCCATATATTGGATATGGGCACATACAAAAGTAGCTCAGGTCTGATTGTAAAAAAGTCCTGAAGAAAATAAGATTTGTGGAACATTGGATTTGTGTAACTTTAACCATAACTGATGTATTTCTGGACAGTGAGTTTCAATGGCTAACTGCGAAGAGCTCTGCAATTTTCTTCAACTGGTTTACATATTAATCTGCATTCGAGGAAGTGACCGTGCTAGTTCATGGTGAAGAAGCAATACACCGGTTTTGCCAGTTTCTGTGATGGACGCCACACTACATTGTTTTGTCTCTCCTTTGCATACGTGACAAAAAAATCGTCCCTCATTACCCGGACCTTCTCAAGAATCGGGCACATCAAGAAGCAAAACTTGATGCAAATGACTTTTTTTAATCTGCTGACAAATGGCCATTACGGGTGCTAGCGCTTCGGCGCAGCGAGAAGGAAAAGAGATGATGGTTCTTGTAGCAGCATCTCACATCATCGCTGTGTCTTCCCGCTGTCAGCATTGCGATGATCAAAACCAGAGAATCAGACTGGAAATGTGTCTGAGAAGGAAAAACGGAGACATCAGCTTCAAATGAGAGAATCTGCAGAGCGTTCAGTGTTAGCGCTTGATTCCTGTACTGCGAGTAAAAGAAGAGTGTGTGTGTGTGTGTGTGTGTGTGACAGTGAGAGAAAGAGAGAGAGAGAGAGAGAGAGAGAGAGAGAGATGATGATGTCTTCAGTGAAGAAATGATGTCTGTAGTAATTGGCATTTTAAAGCCCTTGGCTGTATTACTAAGAATAGAGATAGGAGAGAGATGGAGGGAGATAGAAATAAAAAGATAGAGAAAGAGAGAGAGAGAGAGAGAGAGAGAGAGCGAGTGAGAGAGAGAGAGGTAGTTTAGTTGTCATAAGTTTCATATCTGAGCTCTATTCTCTCTACACAGGAAATGCAGACAGGATGTGACCTCATTCAGCACTGGTTTAGCACTTTTTGGTGTGGCCTTGCCATGTGGCCAGTTTAATGCTGCCCACTGAGTGGAAAGCTTTTTTTTTTAATGCTTTCTTATTCCATATTCATCACTGATCTCTGAGCTTCCAGTTCCTTTATTCTATTTCCTAGATTAATTGGGAAGAAAGAAGCTTTATAACCTCCTCAGACACATTTAAGTGTGAAAATATTTACACTCCGATTTCCTCAGCAGCCTGTGATGCTGATTATTCCTGCATTATGATGTTTCATTTATTTAAAAAGTGTGATTGGATCACACTTTTTGTCAGCTGCGCTGTTAATAACAGTTGTGGTCGCATCTGGCTGGCGTTAACCACAGCATTTTCCCGGACAAACGAGTTAATTATGTCAACAGTTTTTAGGCGTTTATGCACATATTAGCTTATTTGTTTAAAGAATAAATCATTTTGGGGCATGCTGTTGTAAGAAAATGTCAAAATTTCACAGTGCAAAGGGTTTTTCCCAGGCTGCCACACGTATAATTGGATCCAGCAATCCAATAATCACATTTTTCACTCTAGTGCTACTTTAAAGGCACTTCATTTCGAATGGAGTTTTCTTCCGTTTCTTGGTTTTGTGCTTGCTTTGGCATACAAATCTGGCTCCGGAGCTCTAGATCTGGCAAGCTGTTCCTAGATCAGCTCTCTTCTACATTACTCGACGTATCGACACATGGCTGCAGTGTCTACACATTACATTATGATCCCATTTAACATTGATTTAAAGTGTGGATCAATGCGGTTGCATTACATTTTTACTCGTGCTGCCTAGTGACAGATAGATAGAGTGACCGAGAACCAACAGAGTGTGGGTTTTCCTAGCTCGGGCTTATGCTAAATACCAGAGTACACACACACACACGCATACACAAACACACACAGAAGGCGTTTGTGAGCCGTTTCAATTTACTTCTGTCTGCCCCTTGACAATTGCTCGATTGTTTAAGTTCAGTTACGCTGCTCTCGAGTCCAGCTGTGATCTGATAAAGGTGCTTTTCAATAGTGGCCAGACGATTAGAGAGACGGAGAGAAACAGAAAAACGCTGTAATTGACAGACTCAGAGAGAGATTGATCCAGGCTTACGTCCACTGGTATCTTATTCCCACCTGCACTCACAGATCACACAACGTATACATTCACCTGCTAATCACCAGAGAAGCAAAAAAGAAAACCTGCCAATATTTAGATATTTTGTATGAATAGAAAACAGTAGCGTCTCACTGAACCTTTCAGTGGGATCAGACAGCAATAGAAAGCAATTGATTTAGCCAGAAATCCTTATAATAATGCATTCCCTTGTATTTTTTTTTTTTTTTTTCAATTCAGTAAACTCAAGTGCTTCGAAAAGGAAATGCGCATTGCGGTCAAAAAAAAAACAAAAAACATTATTATTCCACATCTAGGCTCCACATATTCATTTAAGAACTTTCATAATTCAATGAGTGAAAAATTTGTCTTTCAAACAAATATATTTTGCCATTTGAAGTAGGAACATGAGTGGGTGGTGATATAGACTGCAAAGTACAGACCTAGATTACTTTAGGTTACTTGATGAATAAATCCATCACTAAAAACTTGATTTTGACCTTTTACAGTGTAACAATGACAATTTTTTTTTTACCTGGACCCTTCTTCTTCTTCTTCCTATTATTATTATATTACTACACCGAGCAATTCTACAAAAAACCATTTCAATAAACGACCAATTAAAACACTTATTAGTTTCATGCGAACATTGCAAACACGTTAGAATGAGTTTTATTTCAGCATTCACATCAATTCTCCATTATGGCTCCCAATTAAGTCCCCCAGATAATTATTCTAACGATAAACCTGGTTTTAATTTGGGTTTTTCTCTTATTCTGTCTGTGATGTTCAATTTCACGTTAATTGTTGTGTCCTATTTCACAACATCCTCAATCTCTGGCATGTATACTCTATATTGCCAAAAGTTTTGGGACACCCCTCCAGATCCTTGAATTCAGGTGATGTTTTTCAGGGGTTGGGCTTGGCCTCTTAGTTCCAGTGAAAAGGAACTCTTAATGCTTCAGCTTCATACCAAGACATTTTGGACAATTTCATGCTCCCAACTTTGGGGATGACCCCTTCCTGTTCCAACATGACTGCACACCAGTGCACAAAGCAAGGTCCATAAAGACACTGGTGTGGAAGAACTTGACTGACCTGCACACAGTCCTGACCTCAACCTGATAGAACACCTTTGGGATGAATTAGAGCAGAGCTTGCGAACCAGGCCTTCTCATCTAACATCAGTGCCTGACCTCACAAATGCGCTTCTAGAGGAATGGTCAAAAATTCCCATAAACACACTCCTAAACCTTGGGGAAAGCCTTCCCAGTAGAGTTGAAGTTATTATAGCTGCAAAGGGTGGGACAACTCCATATTACATTAATGTGCATGTAAAGGCAGATGTCCCAGTTTTGGCCTTTGACCTTTGGCAACATAGTGTAGCTTTAGATTTTCATCCTTCATCGTATTTCCTATATCTTGTAGAATTATAAAAAATAAAAAAAACTGTATGACATTATATTATTATTACTATATACAGCTTGATAGCTAAGACCAAGTTACAGTATTAACCATTAAATGTAAGCAATATGATTCATTTCTGGCTTTATGTTTCATCCTGTCTTTTATCGTTTCCAGTAACCATGTCGCCTTTCGCTCATGTTTACTATAGGACTAGGGGAATCCGCTATAAATCTTTTTCTGTCAATGTCTAACAATGGCCATATTTCATTGCCGCATGCTATCGTTCATTGTTTCCAGTAGCCAGAGTATGTCATTAGAGAAATATGCTAGCCGGCTGCAGTGGCAGTAAAATGGCAACGGTTCGGAGAAAGCGAGCGTCACTGTTCGTACATGAAGCAGTCTATTCATCAGACTCTTCGACTCCTCCGGCATCACCGCTACAGCATGTAGTGGCAGCTTAAAACAACCAGTAACAAATTAGCTCTTCTAAATCACTCCTACTCGAATGTGTCTTCATCAGGAACCGTGATTGATCTGTGATTATTGGAACTCAAGACAAATTTCTTTGGGTGTTTTTTTTCTTTGCGCACCACTTGTTCACCATCTGTTTGCATAACGATGGATCAATGAATCAATAGCTCTCTGTGGATAAAGAGCAGCTGTTTTATTTAAAGCTTTCACCAAGCAGGGCTTCATGATCAGTCAGAAAATGGTGGTGAATTTTCCACATGGCAGTCATTGTTATATGCGGACTGCCAGGTGCAGACACATTTAAGGAAGTGAAAAGAATCTGTGTTGTATGATAGGAAGGATGTGCACGGGTACTATTTCTGGTACATGTATTTGAAACACTTACATGCTGCACCTTCTAAATATGTAGAATTGTGGGTAATAGAGGAAATAGAGACTTTTTAATAAATGTTAGTATTCTTTGCTAGCTAATAGACTTGCTGCTTGATTAGAGGGATATAGATTATATTCTAGCTACAGAGCTGGAATTAAGTTTAAATTATATTTAGAGAGCTGGAAATGTGAAATTGTATGCTAGCTAGAAAGCTGGACGTTTTTTAAATGCTAGCTAGAGAGCTGGGAGTGAGTGTGTATGCTAATGATGATAGCTAGAGAGCTGGACGTGGGTTTGAATGCTAGCTAGATAGCTGGATGTGATTTTTGTATGATAGCTAGAGAGCTGGGAGTGAGTTTGTATGATAGAAAGCTGAATATGAGTGTGTATGGTAGCTAGAGACCTGGGAGTGAGTGTGTATGCTAGCTAGAGGGCTGAAAGTGAGTGTGTATGCTAGCTAGAGAGCTGAAAGTGAGTGTGTATGCTAGCTAGAGGGCTGAAAGTGAGTGTGTATGCTAGCTAGAGAGCTCGGAGTGAGTGTGTATGCTAGCTAGAGAGCTGGATGTAAGTGTGTTTGCTAGCTTACAAGCTAAATGTGAGTTTGTATGCTAGTTAGAGAGCTGGGAGTGAGTGTGTATGCAAATGATGATAGCTAGAGAGCTGGGAGTGAGTTTGTATGATAGAAAGCTGAATATGAGTGTGTATGCTAGCTAGAGACCTGGGAGTAAGTGTGTATGCTAGCTATAGGGATGATAGTAAGTGTGTATGCTAATGATGAGAGCTGGGAGTGAGTTTGTATGATAGAAAGCTGAATCTGAGTGTGTATGCTAGCTAGAGACCTGGGAGTGAGTGTGTATGCTAGCTAGAGAGCTGGACGTGAGTGTGTATGCTAGCTATAGGGATGATAGTAAGTGTGTATGCTAGCTAGAGGGCTGAAAGTGAGTGTGTATGCTAGCTAGAGAGCTGAAAGTGAGTGTGTATGCTAGCTAGAGGGCTGAAAGTGAGTGTGTATGCTAGCTAGAGAGCTGAAAGTGAGTGTGTATGCTAGCTAGAGGGCTGAAAGTGAGTGTGTATGCTAGCTAGAGGGCTGAAAGTGAGTGTGTATGCTAGCTAGAGAGCTGAAAGTGAGTGTGTATGCTAGCTAGAGGGCTGAAAGTGAGTGTGTATGCTAGCTAGAGGGCTGAAAGTGAGTGTGTATGCTAGCTAGAGGGCTGAAAGTGAGTGTGTATGATAGCTAGAGAGCTGGATGTAAGTGCGTTTGCTAGCTTACAAGCTAAATGTGAGTTTGTATGCTAGTTAGAGAGCTGGGAGTGAGTGTGTATGCTAGCTAGAGGGCTGAAAGTGAGTGTGTATGATAGCTAGAGAGCTGGATGTAAGTGTGTTTGCTAGCTTACAAGCTAAATGTGAGTTTGAATGCTAGCTAGTAAGCAGAATGCGATTTTATTACACCAGCCAGCAAGCAAACAGGCAAAGCACATGAGCACATCTTGTCGCTGCATAAAACAGCAATTACCTTTCGTGTGGTGATTTATTAAAATCCAAAGACAGGGTATACTTAGCTATATAATCGTCTCTTCCTGATTTTGGTCAGATTATCTGTGTGAATTCTGAAGGTCACTAGCATAAGTGTTAGCTATCGAGGCATCACAACAGTAACATTCACCTGACATTGCACTACTTATCTCATACATAATGCTCTATTTTGTTTACTGTGTCAGTATCAAAAATAGATTTTTATGCATTTTGTTGATGCCTGTGTGAAATAAGACATTTTTGTTCTTCCTCCATGTGTCAGGTACAGAGAATTTGGCCCCATATCTATCCAGCATAATTGAAAGAGATATCGAGGATCAGTGTTTGCTAAAGTCATGATATTTCTGGACACGCACCCGCGGTTATCTAAACGAGTGCTGATAGAGCTGAGAGGGAAGAGTGAGAACACCGCAGTACTGCTGTAATTTATTTTTCTGTCTGGCTTTCACGGCACACCTTCAGGTCTTTGCTGTGGACTGGATCATGCTGAGAACCAGTGGTCCATCGGCTTTCATGTGCGTGTGTGAGTGTATAAGGGAGTGGGTTTATTGGTTTGTTTTTACAATCCAACATATATACATAAATGTGTGTGTGTGTGTACTGTTTAACAAGCCAGTTGTAGGGTTGAATATAATAGTGGTGCGTCTGTTGAAAAAAGGAAACTAAGCAGGTCACATTTCTTGATATGAGTAAAACTAGATGACGAAGAAGGAGGAGTAGCTCAGATGGCGTCTTTCTGTAAGGCCCAGCTGCAGAGAGACGTTATCAGAGACACAGCGCACAGTGTGGTCAAACATAATGGTCCCAGTGATCCCAGTCTCTCTATCTCATTCTCTCTCTTTTTCAGTGAGACAGCTGTTCTTCCTGCCCCCATGGGCAGAGGGCCACATGTCTGCAGGGGTCTTGTGCACATGCACAGACACGCTGCAATTGCACAGGAACTTGCACACGCACCGAGAGGAAACACACAGCCACATTCAGTCACAAGAGGAAGTCAGAGAAACTCATCCAGACACAAAGACACTCGTCACACACACCGCCCTTGAACTGTATTATTTTTAACTCAGAATCAGTTCTCACCCAATTTAACGAGATAGCATGCATTTAACGGAGATGCTGAACTAATAGCCAATGGTGTGTGACCGCATAGGGCTGCTAGACTGACACGAATCCAGCATCATCATTCGCTTCTCTGCCTAGTGATACACTCTTAAAGTGAAAGTGTAGCCTTGGTACTGAGATCACAGGAATGACAACGAGGCACCAAAACAGCACAAACAAGCATAAACGCACAGGAATGTGCACAAGTGCATGCAAAAGCATCTATCTATCTGGCCTGAACACTGAATGAGATCATAGTTTTATTTCTTTCTCGTTTCGTTATTAACTGACTGATTAACCGGTTGATTGTCTGAGCGTTGATGGTGATGAAGATCACTTGAATTGAACAAATTGAATTTCCTCTATACGTGATGTCCACTTGAACTCGAGCGCCGATTTGAATAAAACGAAGAAATGTGCTGTTTATTTTATTAGAAATAATACAAATGTGTTTTTATCACAGTTTAACCCGTTTGGTTTCTGTGGGTGGAAAGTTCAGGAATAAAAAGCTCTAATGGCTTCTAAAAATAAATGAGGGTATGTTTTCCCACTGTGACTCATATGTATGTGTTCGCAATCACCATTCCCGGTCTGATCTAACAGACAGTTGGTTGGTTAACTGCTAGAAGCCTCAGCAGTATATCCTAATAGACTTGAAAAGAACTAGCTGAAATATTTATCAGTGAAGGAAAGGCCCTTTTAATTGAATCCAGCTAGCTATCCAGCCTTACTGAAGCATATAACTAGTGTGTTTAATAATAACATAGTATTATTGGGACAGTCCCTTATGCTTTCTACATTATTAACTCATTTTAGTTAGTAATACTGGTTACACTACATGCTGTGCTCCATGTCACTGTTTACTTTGTGGTTTATGGAGTTACTGCAAACAGCAGTATGAGGAAATAAATACTTTTCTCTATGTCAGTGAGAGGCGTGTGTTTCTTAACTGCCCACCTCGGTCATAATTTGACTTAAGCTTCTGATACATTCAGTGGTGTATTAATGGATTTACTGGCAATACAGCTAACATCGTAATTGCCATTAACAGTGAAGCTGATCCTTTTCCAGCAGCAGTACTTTGTATTCATTTTATCCCACACCAATTTGTTGAACACTTTTTATATATTAAAGACTGACGCATCGTACTTCTGTTTATCCCGTTTATAGTTAATGTCGTGGAACGGCTGCGAGACGAGTTATGTCATAGCAGCTGTAATCGTTCTCTCACAAGGCTCGCGGCAAAAATGCAAGTAGTCATGTTACTGAGAAACTGCGATACCCTTTGTCTTGAAGACTTCCCCTGCTGTGATAAAGAGCTGATAGTGGAGACTCCTTCCAAAAAAAAAAAAAAACTTTCCTTCCAGAAAATTTCACCAAATATCAATGACATTTGGTGTATAATAATTTCCTAGGTCATTTACACAATACAAATAACAACAATTTTAACTTAAGCCGGAACTCTTGTGAGAGCTGTTTGGAAAGAAAGAAAAAAAAATACACCTTTTGCCTAATCATAATCGAGGTAATTGCACTTTTGCACCCTTTGCACTAGAAAAGACTGAGCAATAGCTGCTTCAACTTCCTGACATGGGGTGAGCATGTTGGTTTTAATCCATCCTGTATGTTCTTGTTCGTGCTGTATGTGTTTCCATGTACCGTAAATCGAAAGTGTACATATATTCAGTTGCACCATATGTGTTTTTCTGAGAACTAAATCATTTATAGTATCATAGAACTGACTGAACATGCTTATATTAAAATCAGCCATACGGCTCTTAGATCAGCTACGTAAACTTATATAATTATTCCGAATCTCAGTGTAGAGATTCACACTGCAGCATGAGAAGGTTAAATCTCTGCTCTCACCAAACCTGCATCTGTTTCCCTGAATGGAGACTTGGCTAGTCTTCCCATGAATAATTGAGAAATGTCTAAACCATGCCATGCCTATTAATTATTAAACCACACCAGATGTATGTCCAGTTTTTTTTTTTTTTTAATTTTACTGAAGGACAGATTTTGGGTCAGCAAAATTATTGGGGTGTATTATTTTCATCAGCAGATGTTATAAACAGCATAGCCCAAAGGTGGGATTGACCTCACTCTGCTGTGGGAGCCTGGCCAAATGGCTGGGTTACTGCCATGCGACACGCAAAGCTGCTTTCTCCTTGGTCATGTCCTACAATTGTTTGATAGCAGCGCACATTTTGTAAAGGTTAACCGTAAACTGAGACTGTGAATATTACTGAGACATGGTGAAGGTATTCAGCCTTTAAGACCAAGTTCTTTGGTGGGGTGGGGGACAGAGAGAAAAAAAATGCATGTGTGTGCATGTTCATTCCTGACTCACCCTTGGAGCTCAGCCAGAGACTCTAGAAAAACAAATTACTGCCCTTACTGCTGCTGTGCTATCTCCAGTCAATTATCTCTGAGATGAGTTCAGTAAAAGTGTTAAGGTTCTCATTACCAGCCTTGATTGATAAAATCCCTACTCTGGATTCTGCATCTTAGCAACCACTGACTTTTTTTCACAGGCTTATATCTAGTGAAAGCATGCACTTATATGCTTTCAATATGTCCTGCAAGTGTGCCTTCCTATTAGAGCAAACCAGCTAAGCTCAACAAGCCTCCAGGAAGAGTTTTGCCAACATTATGCATAACGCTAGCGGTCAGGACAGGAGAGCAGATCCAGAACAAAGTCACCTCTAACTGGACATGTTGCCTCTTTTCTTCTAGGCAGAGGTTTGCAGGCAGAGGAAGAGAAGCAGAGGGCATGAGAGAGCAATAAGTCAGCCAGACGGCCGCCGTTTAGAGTACAAAATAAAAAAGAGGCATATCAAATGAATGACAAAGAGAGAGAGCCAGCCAGAGCCAATTACTTAACAGTCTTTCAGCCCTGGCTGTAATCCAGGAGTTAGAGAGAGCATGTGATAGAGAGAGAGAGAGAGAGGGCTGTGCAAGCATTAGAGAAAAATAGCGAGAAGACAAATGTATTCATTGCTTTGCATAATGTCACTCAGTGTGATATTTGGTGTCACCTTCTTTCCTCTTGCGGCATTTCAGCTCTAAGAAGCTAAGACCATGGGAAAAAAAAACCCTGCAGTAAATCCTAAGCTCTGTGTTGTAGTGGAAAGCAATAAAGCAATCAATATTAGGCCTTGGGATTGGCTGATAAGAACAGGGAGAATCACACGTTGTTGTTTTTTTTTTAAACAATTACCCAAAATCAATGCCTCTCACTGGTCAATATGGGATCGTAGTGAAGGAACCTTTCCTCATGCTGTCCAATCAGTGTTTACAATGCTGTAGGGTGTATCTAATCATCTCTCTGATAACAGGGCTGACAATTTTTCAGAGGATTCGCCAGAGGATAGTCCTCGTCCGTGCCTCGTTCTACATGGCCTCGTTCGGAAATTTTGGTAAATTGACCATCACTTGTTTGTGCATGATCTGGTAATTTTTTTTGGCTCTCAGCGGAATAATCAGCTAATATTTTTTTGGCTGCCGGCCCAAAACATTCAGATCCCTGCTCTGGTGCACTCTAAAGACTCCACTTTACATTACCCTCTCATGGGCGTGCTTGAGTTATGCTTGGATTTCCCGTTTCGAACAGGGCATTTATCACACGACAGGAAAGGAATATCAGAATAGAGAGATCATTAATATCAGAGTATTTGCCTCGAGACAGGAATGAAATCAGATGGAATGGAGACTTATAATAACTTAAGGAGGCTCCAGAGCCAAGCCTAAGATCCTGGTCAGCTCATCTCTTAACTTTCAGCACGCACAAATCATGATACTGATGCCATAATGAGTCTTAGTATTCAATCACGGAATATTTTATTTAGCTCTGTGTATATTTCCCTAGGTTACATAAAGAACATACACACAAGCTAGCTGATAACATTAGCTAGCTGATATGGAATGAAGTACATACGCTAGTCATCTTGGATTGATTGTTATTGCCGTGAAGTAGAGTAGGTTTTGTTTGTTCTGTACATTTTTGTCATTGAATTGGAATGCCTTGTCGATGGTGACTTCCTGGCTAGTCATCAGTAATATCTTGGGTAAGAGCTGTCATTTTTTACTCACTTTTATCAGGTTGCTTATATTGTAGGAAGATACTGTACTCTTCATGACATGCTTTAACTGCTGGATTTAGGACAGCATATACTAACATACTGTCTCATTGTGTTCATTCATTCAGTAACATACACTAGCCTTACGTCATGTGCTATCAGATGATATTGGATTATGGTATCTGGGCAATTTTATTAATAGGAGTACAAGTAAATGAGCACGATATCAGACCGATACACATACTGACGCATCTCTTATATGATTATGGTTAAGAAGTATTACCCGAGCCACGCTGTTTGAATGATCTTAAACCTCTTTACTCATAATGTAAGTTAATATATCTCCTTTTTGTAAGCTGTTACTTCTGAGGAATTTTAGAAGAAAGTTGATACTTAATTCAAACATCGTTTAGAGCCATATTAAAGTCTTCTGAGCAACCTATGGGCAGCGTTACAAGGAATACAGTAGCAGTAAATTGTTCATAATATACTGTGATTTTATTTACACTCCCAGTAATATTTGTGCCCTGACAGACGATATCAAATATTTTCTAGCTTAATGTAATTTATTTTTTATTGAATTTAAAAAAGGATCGGTTGTGCTGTAGATTAGATGTTCATATTTATAGCTGTAATTAGACACACCTCTTCACTGTGTCGCAATTATTATTATTATTAACAATATTCAGCATGTGAGGATTTTCAAAGCAAGCTCTAGCAAGGCCAGGAAAATAATCCCGTAGCCAAATCGCATTAATAGTGGCAGGATCGAGTTCAAATCGAACGCATCTTTGCACTATGCCACTATAGATTTTTTTTTTTTGTTTGCATAATAGAGATGGCACACGATTACTCAAATATAATTTCTATGTAGTTTTTCGCTTGGGTTATATAGATAATTCTGTATCTATTTTTTTTTTTACTTCATTTTATTTAATTTTGTAATTTTATTTTTATTCATTGCTATTTTTCTATTTTTGTTCTATTTTTTATTTTATTTGAATTCAATTCTAACCATTTTATTTTATTTTATTCTATTTTATTCTACTTATGCCACAGCAGTCAAAAAGCATTTCACATGTCACTGTAGCATGGAGGGGCATCAATCTCTTCAGAGGTAACACCGTCGTATCCATTACTGTAGGTGTGTTAGTTCTGTTAATTCACTATTGTCAGTAGTTGTTGTTCTCGGCGTTTGTGAAACTTTGTGGTCTACTTATTATAAGACTGCACTTGCACAGGCACAAACCACTTGAATTATAAGCCTTACGTCATGTGGTATCAGATGATGTTGGATTATGGTATCTGAGTATTTTTATTAATAGGAGAACAAGTAACAAGTGCTGTTGTAGAAAGGACATTAATCATTTACAGTTACATTATTTACTGTCCAGTGTCACCCAAATGAGGATGGGTTTCCCTTCTGAGCCTGGTTCCTCTCATGGTTTCTTCCTCATACCATCCCAGGGAGTTTTTCCTTGCCACCGTCGCCACAGGCTTGCTCATTAATGATAAAATAGTTTAATAATTAAATTTAATAATTAATCTTATTTCTAGTTATTTAGTTATTTTTTTATTTTCATTTTCCCCCCTCCCCTTTCTGTTTCTTTTCTTTTGTAAAGCTGCTTTGAGACGATGTTCATTGTAAAAGGCGCTATACAAAATAAATGGAATTGAATTGAATTGAATTATAACACCCACTAACCTATGTTCAGAAATTACAATTGTTAAGGTTGAGACAAGGCCATCATGTGATTAGGAAACTCCCACTTATGTCCTGCAAGAGAGGTGTGGTTTACAATGCCGTGACTCTTCCTTTGGCTTTCTAAAAGAGGACACGATGACATACTTTTTCATCTCACGTGTGACATCACTTCCTGGATAGGAAGCTGCTCCTACGGGAAGGAGGGGGGGGTGTAAAATAGGAAAAGGTGCTCTCCGAGATGATCCTTCTCTCACTATAGCAGCCCACCGTGGTGCCCTCTTACCCCAATTTTCCATTGTTCCATCCTGACAGAACAAATCGTGCACACTCCGGCCTTGTCCGCGGTTTGGTGCGTTAACCAAACAGGAAGATGACTGAAATCCTCCCTCGGACTCATTACGGCAGCCTCCATACCTCTGCCATGGATGTTGGCAGGATTTGGCCCATGTCAGAGCGTACGTCAGGATAAATGTTCTAAAGAAAAGGGAAGAGGAAGGACAGAAACCTAGATGTGATGTCATAGGCAGTGAGTTTAGGTCAGGTTGTACATTACAGAAAGTTCAGGAAAGTTTCATTATTATTTATAAGATTAGAAGAGTAGATCTGCTCAGATGAGTGCAGGTCTTCCTGGTGAAGGCTAGGGATTGATGAAGAGTCCTCATTTTACACAGATTGTCTAAACAACTTTTAGCACTGATTATTTACCATATAAATTGGCAGGCAATTGATTAATCCAGCAGAAAAATACAAAATTCTTGACCACACATATAGGGTAATAACCATATACCCTAAACAGCAGCTTTACAGAAGATTTGTGAAGATTTGCACAAACAAGTATAGATTCTGTGCAATCCTTAGACTCTCACTATCAACCCTTGCACTGTGCAATACCTACCTATAAATGAATACCCTGGCTCCTCTTGCCCCTTAGGAAATAACATGAACAGCTAGAACTGTGTGGCAGCTTTTGTGCAACGGTAGGAGATACAGTCCAAAGAGTTCGTTAATAACCTTCCCAATCTTCTGTGAGTCCAGTTTAAGCCTCTGCCTGCTGTCCGGCGTAATCTGTTTTCCTTTAATCTCCTGGCAGAGTCGAGAGAAACCGCCGCGGTTTGAATCGCTCTGTGCCTCCTGCTACAGCCAAAGTTTGCGTAGCCCTACTGTAGAATTATTAATCAATCATGAAATTGATTCTTTTTATACCACGGCAATTTGTCAGCCTTGAGCAATCTCCTATTAATTAAAGAAGGACACATGGACACACTGTTGTATTGTGTCCATGAAACGAGTTCGTTCACTTTATCACTTATGTTATAGCAGCTATAAACCGCTCCATTACCAGCCTCTCTTTTTCTTTTCCTTTGTCTTGAACTTTCAGCTTTCCACAGAAACGTCTCAGTTTTGAGGAAAGCCGAAACAAACAGCTTTAACAGTCTAATAATTACTAAATGTATCCTCCTTTGAAAAATGCTGGATTAGCATCTCCTCACAAAACGCTTCAACAAATAAACCCACACCTGTTTATCTAAAGCATCTGCTAAACAAGAGCCTGTGTATATTGTCTATATACAGTACAGAGTCCATGGATAGCTTGATTATAATAGCCATAGAAAGTATAATGTATTAGAATGAGCACATTAATATGATCATGTTGCTGTTAATAAAGACAATTATGGAAATTATTTTTTAACAAATTAATTCATCTGGCTACTAATTGGAAGGTTCGGCAAATCTCGGCAGCCATCAAGCTTGAGCAAGACCCTTAACCCTTAACCCGTTATAGTTGTGTAAATGGAAGTCTACCAAAATACTGTAAATATAAGATGTGAAAAGATATATATATGTATATATACTTATATATAAGATGGATTGAAATAGAGAGAAGTGAACACTCAGGTCATTTGTAAAATAAAAAGACTCGCATGATCTGATGTGAATGAGGAATTAAACAAAACGAAAAAAAATAACCACAAATATCTTTGAGGATGTGACGGTGTCATCCGTGTTCATCGTTGTGGACACGCTATGTCTGTGAGAAACTGATTCTGTGGTAACTGTGTGCAGGCTTGAAACTTTCCACCCTGACTTTGTCTATGTGTCTGTTTTTTTTGTTTTTTTCTCAGTTCAGTATCAGTATCTCTACATGCGGTACTAAAATCTGAGGTAATCATCCTGCTCTGATTGTACTTTTTTTTACATATGTATTCCTCAAATCTCCACTCTGTACGTGTGTTTTAATCTCTTCTGCTCGAGGACACTTGAAACTCTAATGTATTTTCTCTTACCCGTGCATGTTAAATTGCTAACTGGTAAGTGTTTACACGTCGAATGACTCGAGACGAATGGAGAGAATTACAATTGCAAATCTGCCGCTTGAACGCAGTCATCTGTCTCGTTTATGCAGCGCCGAGGAAGTGCGCTGGAGTCAACCAGCCGTCTATTTTACGTCACGACGAAGCTGCAGAAATCATACCATAGCAAATCTTTTGCCTCTGCGTTTAACAGCCGGCTCTATGTTTCGCTTCCTGAGACGTGAGTGAATGTATTTACAGCAATTGTTCAAGCAGAGACGTCTGACCTTTTGAGCTGACAAACAAATTAAGATATGAGATCTTTTAGATGCGGTGAATATAATAAGGGAGTTCAAAGTACAGTACTTGTTCTCTTTATTTGTGTGTTATTTATGCTTGTGCTCTTTTGGACTATATAAATAAAAAAAACCTATTGTACTTGCAAAGCTGTAAAACATTTAAAATAGGAGAGCAGCTACAAATAGCCTGATACTGTAGAAAAAAAGAAAAGAAAAGAAGAGAAAAGAAAAAGAAAGGAAAAGACTCGATGTAGGTTACAAGAGTCCAATTAATGTATATGCTGTGCATTTTGACACTGATATGCATGGTTTATAAATTAATAAATCAGATAAATAAATAAATAAATAGATAAATCAATCAATCAACTAATCAACCAATCAATCAATCAAATCACACATTATTAATAAAGCACATTTAAACGCATCCAAGGCATTGACCAAAGAGCTGAACAAAGGCTAGCATTACAAAATAAGGAAACAGGAGCATAGTACAAGCTTCACACGAAGTACCAGACAGTAACAGGAATGAATACCAGTCATCATTGTGTCTTCCGACTCTTCCACTTCTGAGCCATTTGAAAATTTCCTTTAGAATCCATCAATGTGAAAATACAATGTCATTCTGCATCTGTTTATGATATTAAACAGAGTCCGTATGTGCCGTAACAATGTAGAGCTCAGCATTGTCCTAGCTTATCACGAAATCTAAAGCACTACAAGGACTAAATGTGAACAGTATTTTGGGATTTCGTTCATCTTTATTAACAGAAAGTTGTAGCCACACATGCAAACTACTAAGAAGTCGAGTTTTGCCTAATTGGATTAATAGAAATGCAAAAATTCCCAGTAGACTGGAAGGTTTTTGGAGTCATTTTTTGGTACAGGATAGGACAGGACTAAGAAGAGCACAGTGATGAAATCAGAAGGCAGTGATTGGTTTAAACAATGTTCAACAGCAGACAAAATGACGTTCGTTCACATCCTTGACAGCTAGCATGTTTGGGCTGGTTGACCATGGGTGTTATGAAAAAGTCCTGACCGTTCGAACGTTCCAATACAGGCTGTTGTCAAGAACCTAGGTGCTTTCCAAAATAAGAAAAGAAGATGTTAACAGACACATCATCATACAGTTTAACCAGGAATCAGATCAGGGAAGTTAAAAAGACCATTTAACGTCACCAAGGTCATGAGTCTGACTGTTCAGATCGTTCAGCTAAAGGCCACAGCATACGATGAGTAGTGGGAGAAGTTTTGCTTCCTAAATACTGGTCTGAAAGCGTTATCGAACATTCGTTTTTTGCTGTAGTGACAGTTTTGTTTACTAAACCACAATATTTGGCAATTTGGTTTCACTGATGAACTTCTCAATCAGTTTTTTTTGTTTGTTTTTTTTATTTTTATTAAAACAACATTTGGACTTGCACCAGGTTAGTGTCAGATATAACAATGTCTTTGTTAACCTTGGCCAGTTCTAAATCTGTTCTGGCACAAATCTGTAAAATAAAAAAACAGGTCCTGAAGTGGATGTCTGCGATACTGAATGGTCATGTGAGTCATAGCATTGGCAAAGAAAACAATTACATATTGTTTCAGTATTGATTCATTTTGCACAAGAAGACTAGGCTAAATGGAAAAGTTGCATCACTGGTGCTATTAACCACAGACTGTCTTAAAATGAATATATACAGTATTTCAGCCTCTTATCATCATCATGAGTCTGTAAACCAAATGATTGCATCTTGACCATTGGTGAAGGGGATTCACAGCCTTACCATTATACCACAGTGTAACTCTCCAAGGCTAATTTTAGATACACTAATTATATACTTATATCCCCAACTCGTAATATTCTGATAAAATAAGCAGTGACAAACGGTGACAAACTCATTCTAAGAAGCGTGTTCTCTATTCTGTATGAGAAGCGATACTATCTCTCTCAAATGGGAAGTGATTCTGACCTCAAATATCATTATAGTCAAATGTACTTTTGTACTTTTTATAACTTGGATACTATACAGCTTGCAGCAGAAAGGTAACACATCACAAAATGGTGGAAGCCCATGGAAATATGACTAGCATGAGGTGCTAAGTGCAGTTGTAGTCAAACGGAGTCTTTTCCGAAGTAATTGTTGAGGTAAAAGTCGATCATCTCAATGGTTTAGTAACACTTCCGTTGTCATTCCACCTATCCATCACCTAAATGAAAGGCTTAACGGCTTGTTGCTACCTAGCTAAGTTAATAGCCTCAGCCATGACATAGCTTTCATACTCAGTGTCTGTTTTTTCCAGTTGCTTAGCAACAGTGGTCTCAAGTGGTCTTCTAGCTTGTGCTGGCTGCTGACTGGTTTTTAACATCTAGTCAGACAGATAGATGACACACAACAGACAAGATTTTTTTTGAATGGTATTACGTTAGATTACACATTTAACTACCTTGAAACTCTCACTGGTGAGATCCTGACTTTACAGTGTGTATAAGTTGAAGGAAAGTGTGTACTGCAAAGTTTACTTCTACGGCGTTAGAAACCGGTATCCAGCGCCGCTACCCTAAAACCATCAGTGCATTCTCAGGGCCATAGAGAAAAGTTTCTAATTGCAAGCCATCAAATTAACTTCAAATTGATGTAGGCTTATAGGCTCGAAGGCTTGCAATAAGCAGTTCTAACTGTTTATTTCTGCCAAAAATGACTGCTTGGGATTTTTATTTATTTATTTTTTGCTAGGATTTTATTGTGTTTTATGGAGGATGCCTGGTGGGTGCACTAATGGGTAGGCTATTTTAAAACAGACTGAGACGCTCCAGGAAAGGCTAATTTGATCACGCAATATAAGATCACATTATGAGAAGCAATATAAGATGCTAGAGCCGGGAATCAATATGAAGTGCATCGTGCTGGGGGACGCAAAACAGAATGGGTCGCATGTGGTGTGGTTACCGAATCCTCTGTAATGTGGGTGACACTTCCAGACACACGCGTGCACTTTTAACAACACTAACTGCACATCTTTGTGGGTGTATAATTACTCAATGTAGCTCGTCTGTTACGCTATGCAACGAGTCGAGCCACTCTGTGGAGCCGTTAAAGCCCAAATAATTGATTTTAAGCTCAAAATCAACCAAGAACCCTCCCTCTTTTTTTTCTTTCTTTTTTTTGTAATGGCTACTCATTGGTTACAAATTCAGATCCACACACCAGTAATTTATTTCAGATTCGGTGGTTTAGAGCTGTGTGTGACTTTGCATAATGGCCAATTAGTCTAATCAATCCGTTTAAGTGACAAAAAAGAAAAAATGGCCAGCCTGCAACCAGTGCTCGTGTGGCATTTCAGTGATGAGCTGAAAATGGCCCTGTGAACAGCTTTGATCCAGATCCATATATCACTGAGATGCAGTCTTATCAAGGTTGAACTGTGAGTGTTTTTCTGGCATCCAGCTTCACATGATGGCGGTATATGGGTCAGAAAAAGTGGTTAATGTGGGCAAGCATCGAGACTTATTTATAGTTATCAGAGATGGTTGCGTGTGTGATATTGGTATGAGTGCATAGCATAGCGACAGTGTTAGAGTTGTAAACATTATCTACATTCATACTGGCCACTTTATTAGATATCTATCACCTTGTATGTATACAGTAATAATTCATTGTTTTGTCCTTGGACTATTTTGTTGCTTTATGTACAATTATACCAGTACAATGGTACGACCCCAGAGACAAGGAAAAGTACATTGTGGCAGGATGGGTTTTCTTTGGATTGTTTGGTTTCCTCCAAATTACCAAAAACATGTTGGATTTGCTAGTGTGTGTGTGTGTTGCCCTGTTATGGACTATAATGTTCCATCTATGGAACATGGAATATTTTATATGGAGAGAGAGAGAGAGAGAGAGAGAGAGAGAGAGAGAGAGAAAGAAAGAGAGAGAGAAAGAGAGAGAAAGACAGAGAGAGAGAGAGAGAGGAAGCCCGTCACATCCTTTCACATCCTCTACTCTCCAGACTAACGCGCGCGCGAGAGAGAGAGAGATAGAGAGAGAAGGAGAGAGCTTCCTTTGCGCGCTACACCTGTTCGCGCACTAGACCGCGAGACCTTTCGACGCGTAAACGAAAGCCCACGTGAGAACAAACCTCCCAGACGTGTGTGGCCTCAACCCCCCCCCCCCTTCACACGTAAATACTGACGTACAACCTCGCGTCAGTGCCATCCGAATCGACAAATGAAGTGAAAGAGACGGCGGAAGAGAGAGAGAGAGAGGTTTGTCAGACGCCGCTACATTCAGCTCGAGACCTTTTCTTTCAGCAGTGCTGCTTAATTAAACAGACACATGTCGCTTTTGAGACTAATAACCGAGGACTACCCCCCTCCCCCACCAGGCGGATTGTTTTTATCATCATCATCATCATCATCATCTCTGTAGGATGTATCTGGGAATGTCGTCACTGAGGATGAGACTGATGAACGGTTTGCTTCTTTACTTTTCTTTTCTATGAAGGTGAGAGTGTGACCATTTCCGACAAGCTGTCACATTCATTCAGATAAAAATAAATAAATAAATAAATTAATTAATTAATAAAAAAAAAACCGGATGTACTCCTGTGACAGCGAATGTCTAATCCATTTTATTTGCCACAAGCCGTAAAAATGTCACTTTATTCATGCAGAAAGGTTGTAATGAAGGCGGAAACGCAGACGGAAATGTTTATGTTTGACGGAAGTTTTTTGGTGAGCTTATGACAGACTGGCGTAACCAAAAAAGAAACCCCCAAAGGGGTGCACAAACTTTTTGCAGCGATCTGTTAACTATAAAATAATAGATAGGGGGGGAAAACAAACAATTTGGATTGCGCACATTATTCACTATTGTATTGCATTTCATTCCTGAACTTTCCACCTTCGGGTGCCATTATTTTTAAGCATTCATTCATTCATTCATTCAAGTGTGGCACTGTGTATAAGGCAGGTATACATGGTGATGTGGTAGCTTTAAGTGGTTAAGGTGTTGGACGCAATGATCAGCAGGTTGTGAGTTCGAATCCCAGGTTCTCAGAGATACTGCCGCTGCTGGGCCCCTGAGCACGGCCCTTAACCGTCAATTGCTCAGTCGTGTAAAATGAACTAAAAATGTAAGTCGCTCTGAATCTGCCAAATGCCAGAAAAGTAAATGTAAGGATTACATCCTGGATGAGATGTTTTGGATAAGTCTGGAAGCATACACAAACATACATACAGCCAGTCCACCTACCTACAGGTTTTTGGAAATTTGGAGGAAACTGGAAACCCCACACCCTGGATCTGTAGAGTTTCTGTAGAATTTCCAGCTTTTTTTCCTCCAAAAATCCGTCTTGCTATTCTTCCATTTTTAGAAACCAACCTAGTCAGTGTGCTTGCTTTTCGACACAAAACTGCACCAGAGCCTGCAAAGTGTGCTGTGATATTTTTTCTGGGAACTAAGGCATCAACCCCTTTATGGAATTAGAGAAAAGTTATTAATAATGAGAAAATAGGAAGAAAATATGAAATATGTATGAAAGTATGTATAATGAGAAAATATGTGTTCCAAAAGGCACAAGAAAATTACACTTGGGTCGAACCATTAACCAACCTTCAGCGAGTAAGAAATCTATGGGAGACTTTTCCGTAACCTATACCTACCTCTAATTAATTTTGCAAATAATGTACTAGTAAAGGAGTCAAGCTATTTTATAATCAAATCTGAAAGCATAGTGTAATAATAATATTCATACATGCATACTCCTCAACCCCCCTGCAGTGCACTACAGCAGGTGTAGTAAATAATACATTATGAAAAATAACTTTAATAATAAAGTTGGCTTGCTGTAGTAATAAAATTGTAGGATTTAATACCAATCCAGACATAAAGATAGAATTGAGGTAAGAATAGCTATAAAGTAATGGCACCTTTGGCATGGCATATTGGACGAGGGGTGCCAATACTTTATAGTTACTCTTAGGTGTTAATGTCTGAATTGGTATAAATATATTTTTATCCATTAATGTACTAAATGTGGTCCGAAATACTAGTATATGACTATACCTAGGCTATAAATGTGCATATATATATATATACTGTATATTTTGTTGTATGATAATTAGAATGTACAAATTGATCTCTCGCTTATTTTCTGATGTAAATAAATAAATAAATAAAAATAATAATAAAATAATAATAATAATTTTATATCACGTGCATAATTTTATTTTTTTTAATATTTATTATAGTTACCATTGTACGTTCTTTCTTTCTTCATGCTACTAGACTTTTTTTTTTTCTCTTAACCGAATGCCTACACATGTGTGGTCTGGGTGCATTGTTTCTGTTATATTAATCAAAGCTCCTTCTATTTTTCTACTTTTAGCAAGCAAGCAATCTATAATGAGAGAATGAAAGATTGGCCATGTCTCTATCATTGTGTAGGTTATTGCTGTTTTTACTGCGCTGCCGCAGCCGTGCTCAGGAAGCTCCCTCCCCTGTGAGAGGAGCTGCCATTGTGCAGGCTGCTGCATGACAGTTGGCCAGCGCTGACTATTTTTGTCAAACGGAGAAAATAATAGTAAAGAACAAAGGTAGCAAAGTGAAGTGGAACAATGCGTCAGATAGGCGTGCTTGACTTCATGATGAATTTTTTTGCATAACATATTTGTCTCGGTGTTTGTGTTTTCTTTGGCTGTGTTACCTTAGGAATGTGAAGTCCTGTGTTTGGAGCTCTTGCTTGTTGTCACGATTAAGCTGTAACTGTAATCTAATCCTGACTGCATTAGAGTAGTACAGTAATAGTAGTTTAAATCTATAGGGATCTGTTTTGCACCTGAAGGAGAAGTGTGCTGTTAGAAGAGTTCAAGTTAAAGCCAAGAATAAGATGGGGTAATGATCTTGCATCACATGAGCAGTGTTTCAAAATAACGTTGTGTTTTTATTAGTCACTTTTGCACGCTGCTATGCAAATTGTCCACACTGAAAAGTCAGACCAATCATGCTGACCTCTGCTCTTTTCTTTATGTGTTTGCAGGATGCAGAAATCTTTGATGACAAATCTGTGAGGGTCTAGAGAAGGAGGCTGACAGCGAGGACTTAAACTGGGATTGCATTCTTCTTGGCCTTTGGCCCTCATTCTAATGCTCTTTTACAACCTGGGATGATTCGACATTAAGAAGGAATGAGCATGAGACAGAAGCCTTCTGTTCAAGATTGTTTCAAATGATGAAAGCGAACTCTCTTGTTCTGACATGCCCAGAATGACTTCCTGAATCTGCTTAAGTAGTGAGGCACTACTGCAAGTCACTGTGCGCAGGATGAAGACACCAACCAGGACTGTGCTAAGCAGAAAAGACGTCCGCTAAGTAATTGAGTTATGACTTCTCCTTCGCGGCTTGTATGCTCACATCAACCATTTAGATTCTCTGGAGCTACTCATCAGTCGTCCCAGACCAAGAGAGGAGGATAGTGAGGAGAGAAGATTTAAAGGAAGACCAAGAGACCAAGGAATAAGAACGAAAAAAGTTCACCATGCAATCAGACGACCTCTTTATCCGCAAGTTCCGCCGACAGAGCCCACGTCCGACCCCGGTCTTTGAGGCCAAGCGGGCGGCGGTGGCGGAATGGCCGCCCAGGAGGGAGGGTGAGGGAGCAGAGGGTGAGAGTGTGACAACACCCAGCAGGGCAGGTCTTAATCAGCGCTCAGTTGCTCGTGGCCACATCATGCAACGCAGCAACAGCGATGTCACTCTGGGAGATCTGGACTCAGCGGCAAAGGCAGGAGCAAAAGCAGTCAGGTCAGCAAGCGAAAAGTCCGGGCAAGCAGGACAGGGCGAGTCTAGTATAGTCCTCCACCGGGAATATGGGAGTCTTTCCTCATTAGAAAAGCAGAGCCAACCTTCAGAGCCCTGCACGGACGATCAAACGGTTCTCAGTCCCAACGCTCTTCGCTTTAAAGATCCGTTCTTGTTACTAGGACTCCAGGAAACACCGTCTGAACCAGACGACTTTTTCCGTTCACTAGACAGCCCAAAACCAGCCAAGCCCCCCAAACCTGATGCTCTAAACAAGAAATCAAAGCCATCACCCATTCAGGTCACGTCTACACCATGCGATCAGACATCCGGAGGTGCATGGGTGCGCAACTTTGCCCATTACGACGTGCAGAGCATCCTGTTTGACTTGGGTGAGGCGGCCACTAGCCGAGACAGCGTCGGCCGCAAGAAGAACATCACCTCAGGGGCATCGGCTGCCTCGCAACTCCGGCCTCTTTCCCAGGCTCCTCCTGCCTCACCCTCTCAGACTCTGGGCAGTGGGACTGTCGGGACTGCTAGCACAGAGGAACCAGAACCATGCCTGCTGGACGAAGGAGATGGCAATGACAATGATTTGCTGCTCAGCTGCCCGCACTTTAGAAACGAGATGGGAGGGGAAGAGAGGGCTGGATTGGGAAAAACCCAGTGTTGTAGCGGGCGATGGAGGAGTCTACAGAGCCCCAATGATGCTGTGTCAGTATTGGAGGAACCCAGAGAAAGCCATGTGCAGCAGCAGGGAAAGAGCAACTACTTCATCGAGCATGCAGACCTGGGGGCGCGTTACTACCACAAGTACTTCTATATGAAAGGTGAGGAGGAAGACTGAATCCTGATTGATTTTGTGAGCATGTGAGAGAGTGTGTACAGAAAATCCCGCTTTAGGGTATGTTCTATGGATGCACATTTTTGTTACCATAACGATCTCAGTACTCAGCGTATCAGCTGATACCTGATATGATACTGACATCCTTTTAATAAAACCAACACTCTGCAGCCTTCTGTTGCCAAATATCACAAGCATGATTCATGCTTTAAGTCAATTTGTACTCTTTGTTTCCACTGTGTCTTGTCAGCCAACGTAACACACTGTCAGAGTATAAAATACAGTGGACTAGATCTGCAAAAATCCACTCCAAGACTGATTCACAGCTACTGATCATCAGTATAACCCCTAGTTCTACACCAGGGCTTTAAAATAAAGGGCAAAATAATGAGCATGCATAAAAAAATAATGATCAGCTTTTAACTCACAGTTTCATCAATTATTCATCCAATACATGAACAAAATAGCTTTATTCCACATTACTAGGTGTTTTGTTCACATTGTGCATTATGTAAGGAATAAAACACAAGCAGTAAAGGGTTTCACAGAAATCCTTGATCACATTTCAGTATTAATTAAAGACTGACACACACTTTTTACTTGGAGTCAAATATCTGTGAATTGTGATCTGTTACTCCAGCATTATTTAGAAACAATAAAGTGCAAGGATTTTTCTGTGCTGGAAAACATCTAGACTGTTACAGTATAAAGCACTCTTTCTGTAATAAATACATAAATGCCATCTATCTATCTATCTATCTATCTATCTATCTATCTATCTATCTATCTATCTATCTATCTATCTATCTATCTATCTGTTTGTCTGTCTGTCTGCCTGCCTGCCTGTCTCTCTGTCTGCCTGTCTGTCTGTCTATCTATCTATCTATCTATCTATCTATCTATCTATCTATCTATCTATCTATCTATCTATCTATCTATCTATCTATCTATCTATCTATCTATCAGTTATGTAAACCAAATGGATTCGGGGGGTCTGTAAACACCAATGTTTAATTAGTTAACCTTAGTTAAGCTCACCAGTATCATGATTAAAATGTAATTGCGTAAAAAGGGTAAATATCAGTGTGCCTTTTAGACCGTGTGTGTGTGTGTGTGTGTGTGTGCTGTTTGTCTTCCCACGTCACATTGTTTGACGAGGGAACACAGTTTAAACGTGTGTGTTTATGTGTGCAAGCCTTCATGTGGCAAGTGTGTTTTCCTTTCTGTACTTCCCCTCTCAGTAACTGTGTGTCGTCTGCGTGCTGAAACGCTTCGACTCGCCTCAAAGGCTCAAAAATGAGGATGCTGTGAGGGTGAAAGTAGGACACCATGCGCTAAAGTCTGCGTCGATTCTTGCGTCAGTTTGTACTTTGTGATGCAGCTAACTCTGTCACAGGTTTTTTATCGTTCACAGCGCATCTTTGACTGTTTTCAACTTCCTAATCTTTCATTCTTTCTTCTCAATTTCCTGCTCACTGTTTACATAAGTCCCTGACTACAAATGATAAAGCTTTTCTTTTCAAGGCTAATATTTTTACTTTTCAAGGCTAATATTTTTACTCTCTTTTCTCTGGCTCTCAGATGGCTGACATGTTATTTTAAATAAACCATATCTTCCATAAAATAATATTTTCTAAACTTCCCCCGTAAAACTTCCACAGAAGGAAATCTGTTATCTAATAATGTTAGTGATTTCAGATATCTGTGTTTCCCCATCCACACTAAAATGGAATAAAATTAATTATTTTATAAATTTATTTTAATTAATTAATTAATTAATTTATTTATTTTAATTTATTTCAAATAAATAAATAAATAATTTTAAACACACACACACACCTATCCACCCAACCCAAACACACACACAGACACACACACACACACACACACACACCCCACCCCAACTCCACACACACACACGCACACACACACACCCCACCCCACCCTCACACACCCTCACACACACACACACCCCACCCCACCCCAACTCCACATACACACACACCCCCCCCCCACTCACCCCCACACACACACACACACACCTCCACCCCGCCACCCCACCCCAACACACCCGCACACCTCTATAACCACCCACCCCACCCCAGCACACACACACACATACCTACCCACCCACCACACCCCAACATGCACACACACACACACACACATAAAAACACACCTACACACCATCCCAACACACACACACACCTATCCACTAACCACGACATTAAATTAATTATTTATTTATTTATTTACATTATGTAATTTATTTATTTAAAAAAAAAATTATTAAATTATTTTAATTCAAAACACAAAATGTTGGAAAAGCGTCCATATCAGCATGGATGTTGTGTACATGTAAATGTCAAACAATGGGGAATGTATGTTATACAAGAATAAAGATCAATGCAATGTTTCTGTTTTTTTCCAACAGACCACCAGAATTTCTTTGGCATGGACGAGCGCCTGGGGCCGGTGGCTATCAGTTTCCGGCGTGAGGAGAAAGAAGGTTCTAGTGGAGCTCAGCATATGTACAGGATCATCTTCAGGACCACAGAGGTGAAAAAGTTAATACTCCACACACCTACACATTCATGCTCTTTATGCATTGAGCTCTCTCCATAGGAAACTTGTTTCCTTTAGTCAGTCATGAACTTATATAATAGTTTCTAAAGTGAATTTGAAGGGTTTTTTCTTCCCCTTTATTTTATTGTGTTTCCGTCTCAGTCTTTCTCTCAGTCGTGTTTTATCTTCTTCTTCCTTAATCTGCCAAACCTCTCTCACCTAATCATCTGTAACACAGCATCTCTGTATACACCGATCAGCCATAACATTATGACCACTGTCGGGTGAAGTGAATAACTCTGATGATCTCCTCATGATGGCACCTGTTAGTGGGTGGGATATATTAGGCAGCAAGTCAACATTTTGTCCTCAAAGTTGATGGTGACAGGGTCATGGACGGTCAAGGCTCACTGTTGCAAGTGGGGAGCGAAGGCTGGCCCGTGTGATCCGATCCAGCAGACGAGCTACTGTTGCTCAAATTGCTGAAGAAGTTAATGCTGGTTCTGATAGAAAGATGTCAGAATACACAGTGCAGGACGGGTCAGCAGAAGGGGGACCAACACGATATTAGGCAGGTAGTCATAATGTTATGCCTGGTAGGTGTATATCTCTCCCCTCTTTTTTATTACCTGTCGCTCTCTTCCCTTCTCCCCATTTATCACCGTTGACTCCTCTCATCCTGAAGTCTTCTGTCTGTCTCTTTGCTCTGCATTAAGTATTATATCTCTACTTCTTTCTCTGTGTCTCGCCTCATATCACTCCACAGTGCTATCATGTCTTGTAGACGTCTCTCTTCTGCGCTTCTTCTTTCATCTTATCGCTCTCTACCCTCCTATTAAGCAGTCTGACACATAAAGGCAGGAACGCAACCACCTCCCCATCGTGTACATATATCTGACACACTCACAGACACACAGACACACACACACACAACTACCCACCCACCCCAACAGACACACTGATACACACACTCACACACACACACACAACTACCCACCCACCCCAACAGACACACTGATACACACACACACACACTCACACACAGAAACACACACAACTACCCACCCACCCCAACAGACACACTGATACACACACACACACTCACACACACAAACACACACACACACACAACTACCCACCCACCCCAACAGACACACTGATACACACACACACACACTCACACACAGAAACACACACAACTACCCACCCACCCCAACAGACACACTGATACACACACACACACACTCACACACAGAAACACACACAACTACCCACCCACCCCAACAGACACACTGATACACACACACACACTCACACACACAAACACACACACACACAACTACCCACCCACCCCAACAGACACACTGATACACACACACACACACTCACACACACAAACACACACACACAACTACCCACCCACCCCAACAGACACACTGATACACACACTCACACACACAAACACACACACACACAACTACCCACCCACCCCAACAGACACACTGATACACACACACACACACTCACACACAGAAACACACACAACTACCCACCCACCCCAACAGACACACTGATACACACACACACACACTCACACACACAAACACACACACACAACTACCCACCCACCCCAACAGACACACTGATACACACACACACACACTCACACACACAACTACCCACCCCAACAGACACACTCATACACACACACATACACACACACACACACACAACTACCCACCCACCCCAACAGACACACTGATACACACACACACATACAGACGCACCAAAACATCAACCCAAACACGCTCACACACACATATAGACACACCTACACACCACCCCAACACACACACACACGCACACGCACACACACACCTAATCACCTACCCACCCACCCCAATATGCACACACGCTCACACACATACAGACACACCTGCACACCACCCCAATACACATACGAACAGATGCTCACACACAGACACACCTACACACCACCCCAACACACACACACACACACACACACTCACACACCACCCCAATACACACACACACACACAAACACACACACACCTATAGCCACCCACCCCAACACGCACACACGCTCACACACATACAGACACACCTACACACCACCCCAAATACACACACACACGCACACACGCTCACACACAGACACACCTACACACCACCCCAGCACACACACACATCACCCCAATACACACACACACACACACACAAACACACACACCTATAGCCACCCACCCCAACACACACACACACCTAACCACCCACCCCAACACTCACACTCACACACACACACACACACACACAGACCACACCCAAACGTGCACACACACACATTTAAAGTCTGTTTGTTTTTGTCTACCAGACCATAACACACACACACACACACACATAGGTGATTTTAATCCCTGTCACATGACCCACACTATTTTGTGTTGCACTAATAGAACATGCTTTCTCAGATGTATTTATAGAGCTATTTAATAAACACAGTTTTATTGGTTGAAATGTAATAAAAACGTCCAGCTAAGTGTCTGATTGTTTTTTGTTTTTTTACCTGTAGCTTAAGACCCTTCGTGGCTCCATCCTGGAAGAGTCTGTACCATCTGCAGCACGGCACACAACCCCAAGAGGGCTTTCCCCCAAGAGACTTCTTGAGTTTATCCTCCCAGATCTCAACTTTCATTGTCTGAAGCTTGCCTCTACATCTCCTAAAGTTCGTGACACGCTGCTGAAGCTGGATGAGCAAGGGGTGAGAACGCTAATCCCAGACCAGAGACCCTAACTGCAGCGTGAAACCAAAACAGCTTTATGCTATATAACATGTCGAGACCCGA
Source organism: Hemibagrus wyckioides (assembly GCF_019097595.1). Classification (NCBI taxonomy): domain Eukaryota; kingdom Metazoa; phylum Chordata; class Actinopteri; order Siluriformes; family Bagridae; genus Hemibagrus; species Hemibagrus wyckioides. The sequence continues at coordinate 14,754,407 of NC_080737.1, read as the reverse complement.
AAGCATTTCGGAGACGATCTACATTAGCCATTAGGACGTTCTCTGGAAATAGCTGCAACTGTTTTCTTCCTTTGATAATGTGTTCAGTGGTTACCTTTATGTAGTGTTCATTTACTTTATGGTCTCACAAGATGTACCTGTGGATGCTTTATTAAGCTTTATAAGTGCTTCTCTGGTCTTAATAGGCGCTTCTGGCTAATGTGCTTAAGTTAATATTGTTATCGTAAGTACACCGATCAGGCATAACATTATGAGCACTGACAGGTGAAGTGAAGAACACTGATGATCTCCTCATCATGGCACCTGTTAGTGGGTGGGATATATTAGGCAGCAAGGGAACATTTTGTCCTTAGAGTTGTTAGAAGCAGGAAAAATGGACAAGCATAAGGATTTGAGTGAGTTTGATGAAGGGCCAAATTGTGATGGCTAGACGACTGGATCAGAGCATCTCCAAAACTGCAGCTCTTGTGGGGTGTTCCCGGTCTGTAGTGGTCAGTATCTATCAAACGTGGTCCAAGGAAGGAACAGTGGTGAACCGGCGACAGGGTCATGGGCAGCCAAGGCACGTGGGGTGTGAAGGCTGGCCCAACAGCATTTCCAGTGTGAAGAGAAACCTAGGGTAGGCAAAGGGGATATGATATGATATGATATGATATGATATGATATGATATGATATGATATGATATGATATGATATGATATGATATGATATGATATGATATGATATGATATGATATGATATGATGTGAAACTCTAGCTAAAATCTAAGGAAGTCCCCTAAACTGGGCATTGCTCACTTGGGTGAGTTTGTTTAAATGTATGTGTGGTTGATTCTGTCATAGATAGCTAATCTGTAATGAAGTAAAATAAGAAAGGGGAAACAAGGAAAGAAACAGAGGAAGCAGGAGAGTAGGAAGTAGTAGACGTAACTTAGGCAAATAACGACAACTGTTAACCAAGCTAATCTGATGTTACAGCAACTTTGGTGCATAGTGTTAATGCATGATAGTAACAGCTAAGTGTTATCAAAAGGTATTCTTCTGAAAGAATCTCAGGTGCTGAATGACATTGAAAAGCAGAATTTTAGAGTTGAAAATGATCTACAATGTTGTAAAGGCATGTCAAGTCGTAATATTATTCGAACCGTGTTAATACAGTGATTTATTACGACGTGAACCTGCAGATCTGTCAGTAGTGATGGTTTATAGTAATACATTGACCAGGCATAACATTATGTCTACCTACCTAATATTGTGTTGGTCCCAGTTTTGCTGCCAAAACAGCCCTGACCCGTCCTGCACTGTGTATTCTGACACCTTTCTATCAGAACCAGCATTAACTTCTTCAGCAATTTGAGCAACAGTAGCTCGTCTGTTGGATCGGATCACACGGGTCAGCCTTCGCTCCCCACGTGCATCAATGAGCCTTGGCCCTTGACCCTGTCACCGGTTCACCACTGTTCCTTCCTTGGACCACTTTGAATAGATACTGACCACTGCAGACCGGGAACACCCCACAAGAGCTGCAGTTTTGGAGATGCTCTGATCCAGTGGTCTAGCCATCACAATCAAACTGGCTCAAATCCTTACGCTTGCCCATTTTTCCTGCTTCTAACACATCAACTTTGAGGAAAAATGTTCGACAAAATGCTGCCTAATATATCCCACCCACTAACAGGTGCCATGATGAGGAGATCATCAGTGTTATTCACGTCACCTCTCAGTGGTCATAATGTTATGCCTGGTGGATGATTTACATAATCTATAGCTTATAATGTGCTTTAAAATTTCCTGTTATTTGACAAGGAAACCTGTAATTGTTAAATAAGGAGGTGTTTATTTAATATTCATGTATGGAGTCTTTAGTATCAGAGCTTTTCCACCACAGGGAAGTTTTCATGATAGAGCAGGTTGTGTGTATCGGTTTCTTGATTACATGTTAAGCAAGGGTTTCTTTGTCTTATTGACTGCAAGTTAGATTAAATATTGAGGGAACAACTGTTGATAAGATATAATATTTCGATAAATGGTTAACTGTCCATCATGGATTATTTTCTGTCATGTATTAGTTTCCTATCATGCTATACCGTCATAGTTTACTTAATGGTCAGGTGATTTCTCAGGCATTGTCCAAATATCTGTCTGCACTAATTTGTAATAACATCAGGAGGAATATGAAATGAAACAAAAACATGGGCTGGATTCCAAATGGCTCCCTGCTTTGTATTATTGCACATCCCTAGGGGTACATACAGTATGTTATTAAACATATTTGCTGTGTAATGTTATTGTTATTAATATTTAACACTCACAGGCAATCCAGCCGCTAATCCTTGTATACGTGTGTGTGTGTAGCTGAATTTCCAGCGTAAGGTAGGGGTGATGTATTGCCGAGCGGGACAGAGTACAGAGGAAGACATGTACAATAACGAGAGTGCCGGCCCGGCGTTCGACGAGTTCCTGGACCTGCTGGGAGACCGAGTGAGACTGAAGGGCTGGGAGAAATACAGAGCACAGCTCGACACAAAGAGTGAGAAAGAAACAAAATGCAAACATACACTCACCTCTGTGTCATGTATAACATAAGGTACAGATGTGCATATGTGTAAGCATCAGTGGTCAACAGCATACGATTAGCATTTTGTCTAAGAAGACTAGAGCTGTGCTTGGATCATCCTAAATGTGTCCGCGTTCACGGAATCTCCCCTTCTGTTTTTCACAGCGGATTCCACTGGGACACACTCTCTATACACACGCTATCAAGATTACGAGATCATGTTCCATGTTTCCACCATGCTCCCATACACAGCCAACAACACACAACAGGTAAACACCACACGCTCGGAGATTTTACCATGAAGAGAACCATCGTAACAGATGAACAACATAGACTATAGCGCAAATAGCAGAGTTTCTACTAAACACACAACAAGATCCCTATACAATCTTATATTTAAACACAGGGAAGCCATTTGTAGCTGGTTAAACGCTGACAATAAGGAATGTTCGTCCTTTAAAGTAAACTTGAGGTAATACGGATATTATTTTTTTCCATCCTTTGGCTTTGCACCTCACATCCCACAGGTGTGTAGGCTGGTTATATAAATAATGCGAGCATAAACAATTCATTTCACGTATCGGTCAAAACATGCCGCCTTTCAAAGCATGTCCACTTTTAGACGAGCATTGTAACATTGCGCACATTTTCGGCCAGAAGTTACTGCCACCCGAGACCACAACTCATTACGAGTTCTAAGATCAACGGCTCACTGAGCAACATAAGTGGGTGGGTGGGTGGATTTAATGGTTTAATTGCCCTCGCTCCCTTGTCAATCACAGAGACACTAGCCAATCTTGTGCTTCTGTATGAAGGCTGGTTGCTCTGAGAGTGTCTCAGAAGAGGCTCGTGTTAGCCTTCACCTAGTCGTGTGGTGCGTGGGAGATTGCATGTAAATAAATTGAGGGGGAAAACAAGCTAGCAGTAAAATCAGATGAGATGCCAGACACTGACCGGTCAGAATATGGCGACAGAACATCAGACCGATCTGTTGGTAATAGTTGAAAAATCAAAAACATGGAGATTGTACCCTTTTATAACTGCAAATCCTTCTGAGGTAGTTTCTTTAATACAGTGTTATGTCTGATGGATTATATACCCCGTGTATTCTAAGGTCAACATCTGTGCTGTATTAACTAACAACCGTCTTTGTTTTCCATGCAGCTATTGAGGAAAAGACACATAGGGAACGATATTGTGACGATCGTCTTCCAAGAGCCAGGGGCCATGCCGTTCACCCCCAAAACCATCCGCTCTCACTTCCAGCACGTGTTCATAATCGTCCAAGTACACGAGCCCTGCACGGAAAACACCTACTATCGGTAAGATAGTATCAGATAACACCATCCGGCTTCACAAGAGAGAGAGAGAGAGAGAGAGAGAAAGATCAAATCAATAACATGCATTCACAGCAGACTGCAGTGTCACACACTTTAAACTGAAGTATTCTGAAAAACCAACATAGAGAGTGATTCATGAAAAACAATGGCGCTGAGGTATTTCAGTTCATTTATTTGTATGGTTTAGACTAATTAGTACAAAATGCACACATTGGCAAACAAATGAAATTACCCAGATGGTTTTAGCCTCGGATATACAGCCTGCTCAAAATTATCGGCACCCTTGGAGGAAGGATGGGTAAAAAAAATGAAATTCTGTTATTTCCTTTCAGTGAATTAATTTCACGGTGATAACTAATATTTAATTGGAGTAATATATCAATTACTTTTACAATTAATGTAGCAAATGTGTAAATATTTTATATAGAAACAGCCTTCCTTTTTTGTTTCCTCAAACATGTATGAGGCAGAATCTTTCTATTGACTAAGTTCTTGTCTTGGTGAGACGTCGATTTAACAAGTCTGCGTCCCTTTTCATTTAGTTCAGGTAATTGTATGTTTTCTGCATCATGTGACGATCTGATTCAAATTTAGCAGCCTGCTTTGTCATCAATTATTTTGTCTGTCAGTTAGAAGCTGGGTAAAGCAGCATATATTTATGTTTATATATATATATATATATATATATATATATATATATATATATATATATATATATATATATAGCGTGACATAAATATTGTCAATATAGTTGTTATTCATCCTGCATCGGAAAGGAGGTTTTTGTTTGTCAGACCACTTGTTGTGTCAGTGATCATTAGTGTGGGTGCGTTCATTTGTCACAACAAACAGCATCTGGCCAAATACAGGAAGTTTTGGCTTATGTCAATGCAGATTAGGAATACTCTTGTCATTATAGCGCTTGCAGCTGTGTTAAAGTAGAGACCTTTTGCTTAATCATTGCCAGTGGTGTCTGCCAAAAGTGTCATTAATGAGTCAGCTACTGACCCATTGTCACTTAAACCTTTTAAACGTTTATTTCTACCAAGTTAAATTCACACTCTGTATGTTTTTCTCTGTGCGTTTGGTAGCGTCGCTGTTACCCGCTCCAAGGACATCCCTCTTTTTGGCCCACTTTTCCCCAAAGGAGCTCGCTTTCCACGCTCGCAAGCTTTCCGTGACTTCCTGCTCGCCAAGGCCATAAACGCTGAAAACGCAGCTGAGAAATCGGAGAAGTTCCGGTCGATGGCCACACGCACGCGTCAGGAATATCTAAAGGACCTAGCAGAGAACTACGTCACCACCACGCCTATCGACTCATCCAACAAGTTTCCCCTGCTTTCCCTGGGAGGCAAGCGCAAAGACAAGCTGAAGGGTGCTAAAGGAGCAGAGCTCCACAGTGCCGGCGCTCTGGTATGGCCCGTCTGCGCCAGCAAGGATGACGACGGGCACAAACTGGCCTGTCTGTTGGGCATCTCCACCCAGTTCGTGGTGCTGATCGAACGCTGCAGCAAGCGGGTCATCTTTAACTGCTCGTGCCGTGACGTGATCGGGTGGAAAGCAGTAACCAAGACCAGCATCAAGGGTGGGCCTTGTCTGGATATTTTCTACGAGAGGGGCGAGGCCGTCTCGATTACAGTGTCAGAGAGCCAGACGGAGGATATTAAAGAGGTGGTGCAGAGGCTTGAGGTGAGGATTGATGCTCATTAATCATCTCCGCTACTAAGCTGATGACTCCTTAGATGTCTTTAGACTTGGGCATATCGTTTCAAGCAACATTTATTTTCTGTTATCTTTTCTTGGGTTGGGTTAAAGACTGAACTGTAACGGAGCATTCACATAAGCAAGCAGAAAAGAGATTTATTTATTTTCTTTAGAGCTGACAAATCAATGGAAATGAAATACGAGGTGCTGATATGACAATCCTAATGATTACATGTGTAACGTTTTCCACTGAGTCATATGCTGTGGGTTGTCCAGTTTCTGTTCTCAGAACCTTTAGTTCCTGTCTGCTTTTACATGCAAGAAAGGAGAAGCAAAACAAACGCCATTATATCATCATCATCATCATCATCAGATTTCTTTGTTTCTATCTTTGTTTATATTTTTAGATTTATGAAGAACTTTGTAATTTTTAGTATATAAAATCTCATATTGTTTTCCATATATGACGTATATTTTATCAGAAATTATCAAATAAACTATATTAACATGATCTGACTATAAACTAATGACAACAAATTTATTCATTCATGTTTTCATTCTTTCATTCATCTATCTGCAGATATAAAAAATATATTTCATGAGATAAAAGAGCCAGTAATTATAAAAGGGCCGGTTCTGTTTTGAGTCTGAATTATTAATGGTTAAATATATATTTTGTTGTTGCCTTACAGGAAAGGAAAGGATAGGAAAGGAAAAGAAATAAAGGGAAAGGAAGGGAAGGGAAAGGAATGGAAAAGAAGGGAAGGGAAAGCAAGGGAAAAGAAGGGAAGGGAAAGGTGTCTTATTTTTCATCCTGTGGGTGGAGAACATGTCCGGTAGGTGTGTGCATGTGATGACAGATCCTCTAATGAGATTATTGTGATTATTATGTTTTAGCTGGTGACAAGAGGATGTGAGGCACTTGAAGTCACCCCTCTGAGGGACAACACGGGCCAGCCGGGCTTCATCATGAGTGCAGAGGGCTTCGTGACGGATCTGCAGCGCTTCGGTTACGCCGAGAGCGGAGGCCTACAGCTGAGCGCACGTATAGTGAGACTCTGTGGACACACGCTCGTCCACCTGAGCCAGGACGAGAGAACGAGGATGCTGCGTACGGCGCCCAAAATTCACATCACCGTCATCCCACCCGACGAGGACGGCAAGCCTCGCAGGTGAGAGAGAGATGAAGAGAGAATGATTTTGAAATGGTGAAATGATCTTGAACTAGTGAAAGAGAAAGAAAAACATGCAGATTATTATGAACAGGGTGTGTGGTAATGTTGTTGGGACAGACGGAGAAGAGAGACAGGAATATGTAAGAGTGTGGTTTCTGAATGAATTGATGTGAATGACAAACGGTGCCAGAGAAAAGAGAGCGTGGGATGTAGAGATGCACGAGGAGGATGGGAACAAGTATGTAAAAGATCTGGAAAGAATGAAATATGAACGATTCCGTATCCGAGGTCTCAAATGAGCGAGTGCGTCTAGAGCGTAAATGAGGGATGAAGTAACACGGGAAAGCAGTCTGTATTACGCGGGGGAGAAAACAGAGACGAGAAGACATAAAGAAAAGGAGTGGGAGAATGATAGAGGGACTGAGATGGCATGATGAATGTCACTGCGAAAGTAGATTTTGTGGAGAGAGACATGATGGATGAGAGGAAGGGGTACCCTGAGGTAAGAAATGGAGAGTCAGAGTTTTGGGGGGAAAAAAAAAAGTGTGTGTGCTGTGGAAGAAGAAGAAGAAGAAGTGAATGATGGAGAGGATCAGATTTGGGAATAGGTGGAGAAGACGAGCAGAGGAAGGGTGGAAGGGCTATTCATTTTGTGCTGAAAGAGCGGATTGCAAATGATAACAGACGAGAAAGAGAGAAATAGCATTGTGTACGTGGAAGACCCTGGAAATGAAGTGCGCATGCAAGCGTTTCGGAGGGATGAACGTGAGTTATGGGACTGGAGCGAGAATCGGAGACGAGAGAAAAAGGATGGATAGAGAGTAAAGAAAGAAAAAAAGAGAACAGATGGAGAAAGAAGGGAAGATGGACAGCTAGGGGTCAGATCTCATTTTGTTGTTAATGATGTGTTTGAATCGCTGTTCCACCAGCTGCAGAACCAACAATCAATTCTACTAATGATGCTACCAGAGTTCACAACACACACACACACACACGTGTACACACACACACATAGCCAAACAAAGAAACAGAGAGAGAGAGAGACTGCAGAGAAATTCTCCTGTTGTTGGGCAGATAGACAGGTCTAATGTATCCCTTGTGGTGCAGAGTTTGCAAATTACGAAGCCGGCAAAATGGTGACAGTGCGGATAAAAATAGCTACACACTTCCAGCAGTGAAAGAAACAGCTTAATATATCTCCGAGAACTGACTCGTTATGGGGAGTAAATGCAGAAACACTAAATCAGGCATCCTCGCTATAAAAAAAGGAGCCTTTGTTGTTCTTTGAATGCCAGAAGAATGGCACAAACTTCCTCCATTTCAAACAATGCATTGGCTCGTTTAGCCTTGAACAGCACCTGCCAAAAATGATGCCGGTGTTATTATTATTTTTAATGTGCTAAACATATTTGCAGAAATTCCCTCGATACCCTTCACTGACTGTTTATTTTCTCGATGATCGAACCCGAAAATCCCTGCTCATGTTACATAACGAACAAACCACGATGGGACATTGTGTTAAAGAAAACTAATCAATGATGTCGTGGTGGGATGCAAAGCATGGTTACTGTTACCATGCCAACATTTAAAAAAATATATATATATTTTTATTTCATCAAGAGCTCATCCCAGTGTGTTTTTCCCCCCCCTTTAATAGCACAACAACATGCTACTGCTAATTTATTATTTATTAAGGACAAGGCACATGCCTGGCATGTTGTATGTTTTATTCATTTGTATGATTTATTCATTTGTTTAATGTTTATTTCATGACATATTTACATTTTAAACAGTTCGCCCACTAGGTGCTGTTTTTCTCTTTCTCTCAAAGTTAGTGAGAGCTAAGGAAGTGCAAAGCATTCTGTGTTAAAGACCCTCTGGTGTTGGAGAGTTTACTCTGATTGGCAAAGGAACTGACAATGGAGACGTCTCAAGTTGTCGCCTGCACTTGTGCAAGTTATTAGAGAAATGCTAACATATTAGAAAGAGCGCGTTAACATAAACCTTACAGCTGTCTGAGCTTTTTAATCGTAGAAAACTGTCTGACCAATCAGAATTGAGAATTCAACAGTGCCGGATGATTGGATGTTAAGTATGAGCACTGGTTCATTTCAGAAATGTTGTTGTTCTTTCGGCTGCTCCCTGTTCTGGGTCGCCACAGCGGATCATTTGGTCCGCACGTTTCGATTCGGAACAGGTTTTTACGCCGGATGCCCTCCCTGATACAACCCTCCCATTTAATCCGGGCTTGGGACCGGCACTGAGAGTTAAGTCTACAGTGACTGAGCTAGCGCCCTGGCCGGGAATCAGACCCGGGCCGCTGGCAACGAGAGCGCAGGATCCTGCCACTGGACCACTACAATTGCTAGAATTGCAATTTCAGAAATTGATTTGAAATGATAATCTCAGTCAGGCAATATGCATTACTCTGTCCAGCCGAGGCGTCTTTTAGAACTGTTTTTATTGGCAGAATAAAAATGATGATCAGAATCAATGTTATTTTATCGTTTAAAGAACAGCGGTATAGATGTGGCATCACACTAGCACTCATGCTGATGCGATGAATATCATCACAGCTGCGAGTCAGCCGGCGGCGATCGATATCCTGTGCTAATATACAGTATGACAACGCTAATGCTTGTGTGATATTGCTTAAATATCAACCTGTGATCATTAGAACGGATTATTCAACAACACTCTTGTGTTATATTAAAATCTAAGTTAAAAATGTAAGGAGCAACATTTAGCGTTACATAAGTGTTCCGGCTGCAAGAATACCTGAGGCGACTGTGGTCTTTGTTAGTCTTAGCAAAACCTCCTCAAACTGGCTTTATTGAACTGATGAAAACACAATTCAGGCCCTGAATCAGTGTATGCTCTTTGCTTGTCCATTTTTTTTAGTAGTCATGCGTCCTATTTGTTCTGTGTGTGTGTGTGTGTGTGTGGGGGTGTGTGTGTAGGAGCTTTTCTGAACTCTATCAGAAGTCCATCCAAGATGCAGAGAGCAAGTCTGGCGAGGACCACTCAGGCGAGGCCTGGGTCCTGGACGAGCGAGACGAAGAGGAGAATGAGGTTGAAGAGGAAGAGAGAGAGCAGGAGGAGGAGCGGGAGCAGGGCGAAGGGGAGGAGTCAGACAGCGTGACCCAATCAGATATGAGGGAGGAAGAAGAGAGCAGAACTCCAGGCATGAGTGGCTTACTCTCTCCACCCAGTTTGCCTCTTCTCAGAGCTACATCGCTGCAAGACAATCCTCCATCACAGGCGCTGGAAATCACTCCGTCCTCTCTCACACGCAGCTACTCACTCGAGAGAACCCTGCCCTGTCAGGACATCTGTGATGGGTACACACACATTCTCATTCACTTAAATGTATTGCAAATCATTTTACTTTACACATTGTTATCATTAGTAAGTTACTAAAATTTTCTCTTTGTTTTTGGACGTTTTTTAATGTAGCAACCTCACCGACATTTAATTACTAACATCCAGAGATATGCTGTCATGGTTCAGTGACTTACTCACTCATTTCCCGGCCTCTAATCGTCACAGAAAATCATTTCTTGCATAACGTTTTTATGTAAACGAGCTCTCTGAGACCGTCATCAGTACCAAGAACAAGCTCGGAAAGTGTGAGAACTGAAATGCTCTTTTAGCTGAAATAAAACAGCGCTGCAGTGACCTACAACAAAGGCATCCATAAACAGCAGAAAGCATAAGGAAACGGATTCCATCCTACACAGGATGCCGAGTGTTCTTCTCTAACGCCCAGCAGATTACACCTTCACATACCGTAGCTTTGTCCTTCATAGAATGACAGTAGTTTGAACTCCTGATGCTCATTTTAGCACCAGAAGCAGAGGAAGTGGTCTCGTTGCGTCACCGAGTTGTTTTCGGTATAAGTTGTGTATGTGTCATTGTGTTACACAACTCATCCACTCAGCCCTTCTGTTCCTGTGCTGTTTGATATTTAACAGCAATCCTGCTGGGATACATCAACAAATACTACTACTAACAGTTCGGCTTTGCATTTTTTCACACCGCAGCTTCTTAAGAGCATCCTGTCAACCGTAATCATGCAGTACCTTTCAGTCACAAAATGTCACTTTAGATTTATGTATAATGTTCTGCTCGGATGGATAGACGCTAAGGCTAAGTTTCATTTTGTCTGTCTGTTTCAGGCATGTGTATGATAACGTTGGGTTGAAGGTGAACAGGCATATCTACGATAATCCCGGAGAGCTGAGCGACGTGACCCCTGACCTCATACTGGCTGTCAAACCAAAGGTTCCTCTCCAAGAAGAGGGACAGGTCAGAATATGCTCACACACAAACACATGCAGTTTAGGAAGGTTTGTCACTCAAGATAACTGGACAAGCTGCACAATGGACAGAATGCACAGAATGTTCAGTGGTACATGTCATTGTTAGCCTGATATAAAAAATATATGACATGTAGAGCCAGATGTACTGGTAAGGTGTACAGATATAATTAGGTGGCATGCTACATCTTGCACATTGTATATAAATTTGGTGTACAAGTCTAAATTTAACCATTGTGCATGTTGAAAGATGAATTATAGACGTTTCAGACTCTTTGAGGGATTTGTAGGAGGATGGCGCAAAAAAATGAGTAGTCAGCGCAAAACAAGGTGGAGAAATAAGATGTTAGACTGACTGCATATTAGGTTTTGGCCAATGAGCAGCAGCCAGTTTTTCCCACCAACCAGAAGCAGGTATAAATCAACACATGATTTAATGCATACAGCATGCTTTTCACACACAGTTAGAGTATTCCTTAAATCTCAGTGTGGCTTGCTTTTTATAAATTCTCCCATATTATTATTTATGACCTTGGTGTAAGAAATTACAGACTCCACTCCACGGTACACATCAGAACCAGCTCATTCCCATCATAGATAAATTAGTGCTTTTAACAATGGACATTGTCTTAAAGCAGGCTTAACAAACATTTAATCCAATCGATTATTAGTATGGGAGCGGCAGCAGGACATTAAGGACCGTCACTGAACAAACCGTGATTACTATTTAGCATCGCCTAACCAAGCCAAGGTGTACGTGACCGTGATTCCCATCTACAGACATCCAGCTAGATGATAGTGTCACTGGGCCATTTGGATGATACTCATTTCTTACACTTAATTTACATTTAAAGTGGAACCCCCATTTAAATTAGCGCAATATAAAATGTTCTTTTTGACTCTAATGACCCCAAAGTACTGCATGTATTTTGTCAACGCTGTGCTGCAATAAACTTCTTCTTCATTAAGATCTTCGACACCCTCATCGTTTTATTTTCCCTACGCTGGTGAAGTAACCCCTTTAGAGAAGCTTTGTGAACAACTTTTAATACCAGATCCAAGCTATATAGTATATAAAGCTATATATAGCTTTATAGTAGATCTGGCAACCCTACTCGCACGTTTTTCTTTTACATCAAACAAAGAAAGACTTTTTATATGGAGTTACTATTAAAACTAGTTAGTTAGCATTTATTAGAAGAGCTACGGAGAAGAGCTTTCTTAGAAGAGCTACGTTGTGAACTTTGGATATTGGATGCATAACAGAATATTAAGCTGGGTTGTGGTTAAAATAGGGTTGGGATGTAAAACCAGTCACGAAGCACTGCTCTAGAGGAAATAAAAACATGCCATCCATTGAAACGTTTCATTACAGATTTCCTCTTTTTTTTTTTTATGTAAATCTGCCACTAACTTCTGATTTTAGAGCGGTTATATTTAGCTCTTATATTTATAACAGTGGAGTGGTTTATTATGGCAGTCCTTATATTTAATATTTAATGAATATTTAATACACAGCTTGAAGCATTGAGTTACACAACACGCATTACTGATGTTTTATCATCGGATAAAACTCTCTCACATCTCGCGCAGAGGGTTCTATAAATAATCTATATTTATGATGTGATTCATTCTACAAACTTTTTAAACACTTACAACCTCTCCCACTCTCCCATTCTCCTCTTCTCATATATTTCACCCTCTTGCTCCCTCAATCTCACTCCTACTCCATCCTGTGTTTTTTTTTTTTGTGCTTCAGTTCATAGCCTTTTGCACCATCTTTCTGATTTTTCTTCTCTGCTTTGCACCTCTTTCCTGTTATCTCCCACTTAGATTTGGCTCTATGTGTCATTTATTGTTACTCATCAGAAACCATTCGTCGGTATATATAGCACCTATTTTAACATTTCCCTCCCTCTTTCTTTCTCTGTAGGTTGGAATAGATGTGCTGGGTGAGGAGAGACCATCGGGCAGTGAGGCATCTCTTCGCTCAGCACACATGGAGAGGAACTCCAGAGCGGAGAGGAACTCCAGAGCGTTGAGCATCCATAACTCCATCAGCAAGAGTAAGTGTGGCTAATATTTAGGTCAAGTGTCAAGTATAGACATACCTCCATGTAACTTGTATAGATTGGAACAAAATGGCAGGATCATAGTGCAACACACAACAAGTAGAGGATCTGGATATATTAAAGTGAGATACATAAATACACAAGACAGTACAGTGCTTGCTACCTAGTCAGGACATTGGGAGGAATTATACGGCATGGGGAGAAAGAGAAAGAGCTGAGCATAGCTGTGTGTTTGGTCATATGACTAGAAACCAGTGCAAACAATTGTCAGTAAACCGTACACTTTAAAGCAGTTCGACTGGAAGAGCTGTCACCGTAGTGCCGTGCTGCACTAGGAAACTGTCTCAGTAGCAGAAATATCAGGTGTAAAAAGCATCCAGAAGCAACAAGCTACTTGAGGAAAAAAGTGCTGCATAGCATCATGTCTCTGAGAGCATGAGATATTACTGTAATGTCGAGGTACAAGAGTGCAGCGATCGCCAAAGAGGTATCAGATCATCATGGGCATCAGTGAGCTCACATATGAGGAAGAGGACAATATCGCTTTCCTTTTAGCGTGTTCAGCTTACTTGTGATGTATTATGAGCAGCAGCTCAGAAAGAAGTGGATGCCTGGCTTCACGTGTCTCGGAGGAAGTGTGCAAGCCCTTGGACTCTCCATTTGGTAGCTACTGTAGATATTGGGTGAGAATTTGCAAATGATCAAAAGAAAAAAGATAGATGCGATCAGGTGTTGGGGATAAACTGTCTGTTGCACAATCTGGAAGTGGTGGATTGGATGGTCCAGTACCTTCTGCCAGATAAGGTGAAGAGTCCATGAGAACAGCTGGTATTGTCGATTTAGAGCTTGAGGTTTTTCAGAGATCTTGATCTTCTCGGCTGTTCTTACAATCTGTTCCCAGCGATCTTCGTCGTCTGAAACAGTGACATCCCCATATGTAACACTGAGACCGCAGGTTAGCTATCTCTCTTTTGAACCCGTGTAGAAAGTGCTGAAGATGAAAGGAAGTGGATGCGTACACCAAGGATCTTAGAGACTTCGATTCTCTGAGTTTTTCCAACGCTGTGCAGCGGAGCGGTCACTCCGGGGCCCACCTGACTCAACAATAATCGTTTTCACTGTATCGACTTGGAGAGATAGACTGCTGCCTCTGCACCAGTCGGCAAGCTGCTCTATCTCCTCCCTGTATGCTGACTCATCGTTGTTGCTTATGAGGCTGGCCACTGTGGTGTCATCAGCAAACTTCGTGGTGAGGTTTGAGCTGCGCTTTGCAGCACAGTCACGAGTCAGAATCATAAACAGCAGCAGATTTAGTACACGGTCCTCCGGGATCATCGGTATTCACTGTGGTGGTGTGGGGAGAGGTGTTACCGAGGATTTGGATATTTTGCCCTGTTCAGTTTGTTAGAAAGATTGATGTCTGATCTGTTTCATTACTAGCCACAGAATTATTCAAAACTGGGCAGACAAGGTGACCTTTTTTCCAATCTGCAGCTGCCTATTTATGCCCATTGTAGCCTCAAATGTCTGTTCCTGGCTGTTCCTTATGTGGTGTTTTGCATCCAGAGATACTTTTCTATTCACCATGGTTATAAAGAGCAGCTATTTGAGTTGTAGCCTTCATTTCAGTCCACTCCAGTACCTCCATACTCCTCTAGCCTCTCTCAACAGCCAGGTGTTCCTGCCTGCAGATCTGCAGCTCTCTGGATGATTTTTTATTTTTTTTTGCACCATTGTGTGTGAAAATCCCAGCTGAAATACTGGAACTAGATTCAACACAGAGCCACTGATGGTTTTTTCAGCATTTTGATGTTTGATGTGAACATTAAATGATGCTCTTGACATGTGTCTCCTTGATTTAATTTTTTTTTAACATTGCTGCCACATGATTGGCTAACTGGATAACGAGGGTACAATAGTTCCTGTGGCTGGTGAATGTATATAGACGTAAGCCAATTCCAAAGGACAAAAAAAATTCAGCGGTGTTCAGAATATTGTGATTGCTTTTGGATTATTACGCTACAGAGGATAAGCCTCTGGTGGTAGTTGGTCCTGAGCGCCTCCTCCCAGCATCCTATTTAGCTCTGCAATAAAAACGTAATTATATAAATTCTACATGTTCCCATTCAACGAGTAGGCTAATATTACACGCCAACAATTCTCTCCTATGGTGTGTCATAGCATAGTGTCCATGCCTGAAAGCACCGAGTGCAGATGTGTGGCTTGGGATAATAGTGCTAGTCATTGTTAATTGCTGTAAATGGATCCTGCAATCTTTGCACACTGTCTCTTTAAGCCCAAACAGCGACTTGAACCGAAACAATGCCAGCCACCCCATAAAATCATTACTGCTGTAATCCAGCCCAAATTGTTTGCTTTGTGCCTTTCGGCATATTCCTTTCTTCTCCTGAACACCCCCGTATTATTCTCTTCTTACTCATATCTCCCTCTCCTCATCCTTCCTCGTTTGTCTTCTTCTTTTTTATTTTTGCTTCATTCCATCCTTCAGTTTTGTTTAGCTGGAAGTGCCCCTTCCCCTCCTCCCTCTTCTGCTCTTTGCCACCCCAGACCCAGAGGACAGATGGGGGCTTGGTGGGGTAAAAGGGGGGGAGAAGATTTTACCCTGCCTCAAATCGAGAGACTCTGCCTTGACCATCTGCTGTGTCCCTAGGCTCTTTTTCGCAGGCCGGACACTCTCTGGACTCATGCTCTTCTGGCTTCTCATACGCGTGCTAACGGCTTTTGTTAGGATAAACGTGTGGAAATGAGCACATTAGACACTCAAGAGCGGATGCTCTTAGCCTTTTGTATCATTTTTTGGACAGGCAGCGCTAGACCAGCGACGTTTAAGCTCCCCCTGCTGGAATGATTTTGTTGCTGGTTTGATTCCAAGTGTTGAAATGTTACATGCTTATGATTTGTCTGTATTGTGAAAGCTCCAGGTTTGTGTTATTGATAGATGGATTTGTTGTGTTTCAGTTCTTTCAGAAACAACAGATTCATCAGAGGAGGAATGGCAGTCTATTTCTGACCTCGCCACAGCATGCAAGAATATTCTCGAAGCCCTATCACGAGAAGGTCAGGAAACCTAAAGGCAACAAGGCGATCTTCTCTGAACTGATATCTGATACCAAAAATAATACCTTAGTTTAGCTTATTATGTTAATAGTTTATTGTGACGTATGGATGAAGCCAGGTTCTAGGTTTTTCTAAGAAACGTTCAGTAGAAAAACATGTATGGAGAATGAAACCAGGATCAGACTTTGCTCATGAAGGGATTTTCATATACTCACAATCCTCACAATGCCCACTGTAACTGTTATCTGACTGCTATCGGGACATATTATGAGTGAGATGTTTTGACTTGAATAGCGGTAGTCATAAGAACCATGTTAGTTTGCAGTCACCCAATTTATTCGACTGTCAGCCGAGAAGCTTTCATTTGATAGCAGTCGAAAACAGCAGCTACTAATACTATCTGAGTGACAGACTAAACATGATGAACTAGAAGTCTCACAGATCAGCAGCGAGCAGCCAGGACTGTCTGATGCTGCCAGTGGCAGAAAGTGTGAAAAACACTATGACTGCTATTGGCAGGTTTATATGTTTAATATTACTCTGAAACGGCATTTATTAGTTTACTTAGATTACTTATCTGAATACATACTGATACAATAATAGAGCAGAAAAATGCTAGCATTTAGAGAGAGAGAGATAAATAAATATGTGTGAAGTTTCTGAATGGTTCAGGATTATCAGACTTCCCTGAATGTATTTGTTTCAGTGATAGCCGTTGGGTTATAACAGTGAAATAATGTGTTTCAGATCGAAAGGCCGGTGATGGCACTCAGGCAGGAGCCGACACACTGACGCAGACAGATGCCAAGCTTAAAGATATTAAAGACAGGTGAGCAGCAGCTAATACATGCAAATGTCATTTGTATTGTTTATTTTATTCTATGAACTGCTGTGTGTATAAATATATTTGTTGTATTTGCACTATTTCTTACTGTACTTAATCCTCTTGTCTGTCATTGTTGTATGTAAAATATAGCACCGTGATTCTGTCATTTCTGACGCTACACCTTTGATGGCAGTAATAATAAGTGATTACTTATCATGCCATTGCGCTAATTAATACAGGACATAATAAATCTCCTCTTTAGTTAGTACAAATTTCATCCGAACCAAAAAACTGCAAGGTTAAAGTGCAAACTAGTGTGACGCTGAAACATCAGTTGTTAATCAATGGAGATGTGTAAAATCTCACAATGACTCTTTTGACACGGAAGTCGGGGATTGTGTACTAAGGAAGATGCTGAGGGATAAAAAAAAACCTGACCAAAAATTGTCACTTGCTTAGATCCTAAGCAATCCTAATCCTAAGCTCAATATTGCTTTGGCACCATGATATACGTACATTTTACCTGTTTTTTTAAGCTGAGGGCAAAGCTACTTGCTATAGTAACTGGGATTTTATCTCAGTATACCTTTTCTGGTAACGTAAGAGCCTTCGAAATGAATTGCAGCTTTCATACAGTATTCTATTAGAATGCATATGTTCACAATGACCTTCACAATGAGTAAGATTCCGAGGAAAAAACTCGTTACTGACTCATCTAAAAATAGCTCTTTGTTATTTCTCTCTCTCTCTCTCTCTCTCTCTCTCTCTCAGTGACTCACCCAGTCACCTGGAGGAGAAGGTGTCCCAGTTGGAGGCCATGCTGAAACGATTACAGGATGACCTCCAAAAGGTATTTCCACTTCCTTTGCCAAATCCCAGTGAAACCCTTTGAGTGCCCTGTTCCCACCCCTACAGCCCACATAGTGACCTTTGAACTTCCCCATAAATATCCCATCCTTATCGCTCATCCTGTCCATGTAACTGCCCCCCCCCTGCCCATCCCTCACCCTCAACTACCCCAGAGCTATTTCACAGAGCCAGTCAGACTGAGGGATGATAGAGGTAGGGCGGGACAAGCCAAAGAAACCTGTCTTGTCATTGGACAGGGTGAACAGAGGAGATGAGAAGATGGCCGGAGGGACAGGCTCCCTCTCTCAACACTAAGCGACCAATGGCAGTCGAGGCAAGTACAGCATGAAATTTTTCCTTCGTCATGCCAAAAACCGAATAAAACAACCGAAACCAACCCAACGATATCAAGTAACACCTTTCAATTCTTAACCTGTGAAAGCAAAAAGGGGGCTTTGAAAGTGGTAGAAGGGGGTGTGTCCTAACATGCAGGTTGGTGTGTGGGTAGACTCTGAAATCATCATCAGTCCACGTCTGTAGTGAACACGCTCTCAAATGGAGGTCCCGAGTGCAAAATTATACCCAGGATAAAATCAAAGCTAAATCCTTTAACACATTTTGTCTGATTGGTACCTCGAAAAGAAGAAAGAAGACTCGACCAACAATTATCTTATCTGTAGAGTGAAATAAACTCCTCCTAACTCACGTTCAATTACGAATTCTCCAGAGATGGTGCAGTATCATCTCTTCGGATTTGAGTGTGAACGACAAACCTCCATAGAGAAACAAGACGAGGTCTGATCGGATCCGAAACCTAACACATTAATCATGTGTCTTGACTGCATCAGGAATGCCGTTGTCAGATTTTTTTAATTTATTTTTATTAATCTCTCTCTCTCTCTCTCTCTCTCTCTAACCCCTCTTCTTTTCTCTCTCATACTCATCATTAACCCTGATCCGTGTTATCATCAATCTAGAGAAGTTCACCTGACCTCACATACGGACCACACACACTTTTCCCAAAGGTTATCCTAACAGCGTTTCCATGAATCATATATGAGGAATGTGAGAGAATGAATGCCAAATGTCAAAAGTTCTCAAACATAGGGCAGCACGGTGGCTTAGTGTTGCCTCACAGCAAGAAGGTCCTGGGTCGAACAGGCAGGGGCCTTTCTGTGTGGAGTTTCCATGTTCTCCCCATGCCTGCGTGGGCTTACCTCCCACAGTCCAAAAACATGTACATTACATTGATTGGTAATTCTAAATTGCCCAGTGTGTGTGGTTGTCTGTCTATATGTGTGGCCCTGTGATGGACTAGCGACCTGTCCAGGGTGTACCTCTGCCTTTCGCCCAATGTGTGCTGCGATAGGCTCCAGCAGATCCCCGTGACCCTAATTAGGAATAAAGAAAATAGATGGATGGAAGTTCTCAAACATATTATTGATCCCCAGAGTTTCTCAGTTTGGTGTCTTTCATAATGCAAATTATTATGTTAGATATATTTTCTAGGAGAAATTAATTCCTTAGTCTGATTTGTCACATTCTTTCCATTGTGAACCAACCCAGTATGACTCTTTAGTTCTAAATGTGAAATATTACCTTTCCATTTCCGAACCTATTTAGTAGCAAGGAGCAATAATTAGAAATACAACCTTAACACTGTAAGGAAGGTATTTAGTTTGGTTGATGATGATACCACGTAAAAATTAGTCACACAGCTCCGTAAGTATGACAACATGTACAGATACATAAACCGAAAATGACAGCTTCGAAAGACGAAAATGACCGTCTTAGTGAGTATGTGCATGTGCAGCTAGCGCTTCTGTACACTTCAGAGCAGAATCATCTATTTTTATCACGCGTTGTTGCATACAGCGCCTCATGAATGCTTAATCTAGCTGTCATAAGCTGTTTATGTATGTCCTATGTTGTTGCACTTAGTGTGCTTTGTGATGAATGTTCATTTCATCCCATCTATAAATTATGATTAACTAAAACATAACCTCATCTGTCATTCCTTCCGTGCTTAGAGCTACACTCTAGTTACAACCTGTCGTCTGTACCTTATGTCATTTCTCGGTATCTCTTCATTTTCTCCCTCCAAATATATATATATATATATATGTATATATTTTTTTGCCCTTGGCAACCGAGTTATCGGCTGCCGTTCTTCTTCATTCACAAACAAAACTGGTGATTTAAGCAAACAGTGAGAGGTGTTTGTTAAGGGCATGAAATTCCTTTTACCTTCTACTGAAGATGGGAAGAAAAATACAGCATGAGAATCACGGGGTAGTAAAAAAAAAACAGTTTTTCTTTAACAGTAGATGGTTTAAGTGATATCATATCACCCTGTTTTGCAGATTTCTTATCATTTGCGTAACCTTATAAAAGCTAATCTGGTGTTCTTCTTTATATCTCATGGGTGTTACTCCAAATCAGCGATAGATGAGCCTGTGTAAGGAGACTGAGCTCATGAGCTCCCTCAGCCCAGAGGGATGTTTAGATTAAGCTCCAACACTCGATGTAGACCTGTTAAGACTTTTTTGGTGATCTCAAAACATCCTGCATTTTCCTTAAGAGAAAACGGTGCAGAGTATCTGTAAAGTATTATTATGAGCAGGAGCTTGAACATTACTATTGTGAAATGGCAAGGAAGGGACGGCGCTTCCAGAGAGCGCAGGCTAATATCTGAGCATTTAAAAACCTAATCTTGGCTTATCTGCTGTTTCTATTATTAAAAAATAAATAAAAGACAGCTCTTTTGGTGTATTTTAGAGTACATTAACCTCCAGTTTAACCAGTATAGTTTTTGCTTTGAATAATACAGAATATTAATTGCTGTAGTACCAAGATTTTTTACCAAAATTACATAATATATGTTAGCAGTAAACTACGGGTTGTATTTGGAGAATAAATTATATTAGATTTATAGATATAAATATAGAACAAACCCCTCCGATTTCATTTTTTTGGGTCACGTTTTTTAATATGAATATTGAATATTATTTTATATAATTTTGCAAAATAATATGTGATATATAATTAAATGTAAATGCTGATTTGCTAACACCCTGAGATATGTACATGCTGAAGTATACACCCAGGCATTGAATCACTGACATGACACTGAGAACCTTAGACATTTATATAACTTATTATATATAAATATAAACAACTAGACAGATTACCATGGTTAATTTTTCTTTCCATCTTCACGTCTGTGTGTGTGTGTGTGTGTGTGAGTGTGTCGGGTGTCTTTCTAATTAAATGTCACAGAAGATATGATTTTTCTCTGCACTGAATTAAAATGTTTGTTAGTTGATGAGCTCCATAGAGACCTTGTAGTGTCTGACTTTAGTCTGTTAGAAGTTGAATGCAGTCTAGAATTCTGTAGTTCTACATTGTTTAGTATATAATTATGTATGGATGTTTGGGGCCGCCGTTTCAAATGCCTGGGTTGGACTATACATTATTTGTACATGTGTCCTGCAGTCTTTAGTATCCTAGGAATATCATAGAGAAATAACAATATAAATACTGGGGGCAGTATATAGCACTGGTATGCTATGTAGTATATAGTATATATAGACAGTATATAGGAAGAGAATTTCTTTCTGAAATATCTATGTTAGGTCCATGTTTGCGCCAACATATATTTAGGCTTGTTAGTGTTAAATTATTGAGGCTTGAATTGGATTGGAATTGTTAGATTTGGAAGTTGATTAATTAAAGTGACACGGCAAACATTCTAATAATGACAAGAACACATTTTATGAGGTTATTTCTGCCACTATAGCAAAAAGAAAACATGCAGACTTCCTGGCTATGCTTCATAGACTCGTTAGAGAGCAAGTTTTCTGGACATTCTAGATTAGTGACCCACTAGTAAATGTGTTAAAACTAGTAAACCTGATGATCGGGGATGATTTAGCATAGATTTTGATCTGCCCCCTAGTGGACGCAGCTGGAAGTGAACATCCGTGTATGGACATGTAAGTGTAGTTCCACGTCAAGCATAACGTCGGCCACAAACCGTATCCTGTGTGCTGCCTTTCTAAACGTAGCCATCTAAGCAATCTAACCTTATTTTCCTCCTAACCGCCTACCAACCACTTTCCCCGACTTTCCCCCCCCTACCTCCTTCTCCAAATCCAACCTGTGCTCCAAGAGAGCGTCCTGTTGATCAGTTGTGTTGTGTGTGATGCTGGCAGGAGAAAGAGGACAAAGCCATGCTGCAGGCAGAGGTGCAGAGTCTGAGACAGAACAACCAGCGGCTGCAGGAGGAGTCGCAGAGCACCGTGGCGCGCCTCATCAAAGTCACCGAGCTGCTGTGCAACGTCAACAAACCCTGCTAGTAGAACGGGCCAGCGAGATACACACAGACCAATGAAGATCAGCAACCAATGCTAGCAAGACGCACTGAGCAAAGCAATCCAGACAGACCTGCGAGACCCAGAGCCCATGCATAGACTCATAAAAACCTCCGAGGAATGACCCAAACGTTAGCAAGACATGATAGCAATGTAATCTAGACAGATCAGCAAGACCCAGACCTCAATCATATAGACCACTGAGGAATGACTCAAACACTAGCACACAAAGTCATCCAGTGCTACCTGAAAGATAGACATAGATTCAAACCTTGGAAGATGTTGGCATAGTAGCAATGAAGACCATCTTTAGGAACACACCAAACCCCATACTTCTGTCTAAGTGTGAAAACAATCAATCAGCATCGTGTAAAGTCAAGCATTGCTTTTTTCATTCATTTCGCTGCCTCAGTTAGTGTGGTGCAGCCTCACGTGTTCATCAGGCATTATAAATCCTGATAGTTCCCGGAACAAGCAGGCTGGCATTGTTGAAAGTGAGCCACTGATTGGAAAATCGTTGACGTTACTGTAAGCCACAGCAGAGCACAATCTTAACTGCATGATTCCTCTTTAACCAGGCCGGTAGTCTAGCGTGAAATGCTGACATTTCTATCTCTGAATCAAAGTTAGTAGTGTCCAGTTAGCATGATGAGCCAGTAGTAGCTTTGATTCACTGTTAGAGAAGTTAGCATTTTTGTAGAATGTGGCTTTTTTTTTTTTTTTCCTGCTCAGATTTTGACAGATCCATAGAGTTTTGATGATAGACCTTAAAAACACGGGCTAACCGATTGCCTTCAGGGTTTTTTTTTTTTTTTTTTGCGCCAGGATAATCTCCCAGATGAATACAACACGCTAACATCACTCTCACTCTCAGTATTAGGAACGTTCCCGTTCTTGGGGCATTTTATCGTGTGTGATATTTGATCAGTGTGTGTCTGCGGTTATGGTGACTCTTGGTTCTCTTGTAAGCCCCAATTTTCACACGACAATTGGAAAACTGCGTAATTATTCCAGAAGGCCAAGGCAGTTCAGTATCGGCGGATTTAGATAAGTCTCAGCGCTGACTTTGTTGCGTTTCATTCATATACAATACACACAAACGTTACAGTAATAAGGAATGTTGTCCTGGGTGACTCTTTTTTTTTTTTTTCCGAGCAGAACCTGCAACCTGGCACCTTTTTCTACAAACCTCATATCGAAGGACTGGCCTCTTGTTTTTGTTTTTGTTTTTCTAATTTACTGTATTGTGATGACTATTCAAACAACTACTTGCAAAAAAAAAACAAAAAAAAAACAAACAAAAGATGCAAAACGACTAGGTGGAAATGATTTTTTAGAACCGGAATAAAAAAAACGACCGGCTCCACCTGCTGGACATGTCAGGAACTGCATCACACCTTAACACTGGAATGAGGTGCTTGACCGCAAACGGGAACTTTGACTTGAAGTAGATCGGATTCCTGCATCTAATTACAAGACTGAGCCATTTTATTTTATTTTATTTTTATTTTTTTTATATGACGATAAACTTTGGTCACAGACATTTGTTTAAAAAAAAAAACAAAAAAACACAGTGATTGATCAAGAATAAGTGACCGCTGGCTGAAGAAGGAAACACCTCCGCTCCTATGTGTGCTGAGAACTGGGACATTTACCACTTCTCCTCATTCACCTCTTACCTCGATTAGATCCAGTTAATGGAGACATCACAGTGTGACTTTAGAATAATGTGTGTGTGCGTATGTGTGTGTGTGTGTGATGTTGACTCTGGAGAAATCAGCACCGTCATTCATCACAGCGTGGAATAAACTGAAGTCACACACACACACACACACACACACACAGCCAGAACCTGGCTAATATTACTGTATGTTGTACATAGTCTTTTACCTTCCTCTTGTAATTTTTCATTTGATTTTAGCGTCACTGTGATAAGCCGGTACCAGCAGATTCTCATCTATGAAGATTAAATTATATCTTTATGTCAACGTGTGATGTACAGCCAAAATGTTTCAGCGTTACTTCCCATCTGAAACGTTCAGCACTTCAGCATCCTCGAAACTAAATCTGGCCAGTTTACGGTCAACTGTGATCGGTTGGATTTCACGAAATGCATAAATAAATACGCGACGGGTTTTTAAACGCCACTCATCTCAGCCGCGAACTTTTCAGTATCACACGACCGTTCGTTAAGGGTTTCGTAAGAGTTCTTGACATCAACAGACAGAAACTCGAGTGTGCTCAGGCAAGTTTGATGCAAGCAGTCTCTAGTGATGCATTGTGGGATATATTTAGCCAAATGTAAATGTACAAAAGAAAAAGAAAAGAATATCCTGTTCTGTTTGTGTGTTGCATAGATTTTAGAGAATGTAAGGGGGAATGCGCCAAGCAACTTCAACGGCCCCTTCTGTATGTGTGTATGTAAAAAAAAAAAAAAAAAAAAATTGTAATAACTTATTAATCTTGCAAATGTGGATTTTATTGTTTGATGTCTTTGAACTAGAAGCGAAGGGAAGATCATTTCTTGAACTACTGACTCGGCAGGTATTATATTTTGTTCTTGTTTTGCTTTAATTTACTAAGAGCTCAAGCATATGACAGAGTATTTGGGTTTAAGCACCAATAACAATATCAGTCGGTCCTTCCAGGTTTTTGTATGCCACAAGGATTTTGTATGCCTTAACAGGAACAGCTAAGGTAATCCTGCTGAAGGGATCATAATAAAAGTCCATGAAGGGTGAGATTAGGTTCTCGTGGCTTACGGAATTACATTTTTTTTCCTGATTGTTCCGAATAGTTCAAAATGCACATACCTTGTCAATTGCATGTCTTCTTCCACCTTCGTTTTTTATTATTTAAGACTTATCCCCTGTACGTCGTCAATGTTTTAACATCCCCCCCGTCAACATCCCGACCACTCGGAATCGGGTATATTAGCTCCAAGGCGAGGAAGAGTGAAAGGAAAAGTCCAGCCTGAAAAACACGACACATGTTTACATTGAAATATCTGTGCTGTGGTGTCTAGTCATTATTCCTATGAGTTAGGGGTCGTGGTTGCTGAGCACAATTACAGAAAAAAATCCAACACTTTTCCACTTAAAACAAAGCACTCCTCGTTTTCCAGAAACGCTCAGTGTCGTGTTAATGAGAAACCCACCTAGAAGCTATATGACGCATCTGCAGCTGAGTGAAACGAGATTTCTAACTAGTTCCACTCGGCTTGGTGATATTAAAATGACTGTTGAAGCTGAGGAAAGGAGAGATCTGGACAGACCGATGGAATAAAACACCGCCGCATCGCTCTCTTTAGGTATCGAGACTACTATCACCAAAAACTAGACCAACATTATCAGTGAAAGACGTTTAAAACTGACCACAGCTATTGATATGCAAGTCTTTCAGGGTGGATGATTTTTTTCCTTTAAAGAGAGGATTTCTTTTAAAATGAACCTCTGAATGTCTTCTAATCAAATATACAGGTTTCCTAACAAGCTAAGATGTTGACGGGGGAATCATTTCATTTTAGATTTAACAAGGGGAATTTATGTTTTAAAAGCAATTGTTTAATGCACTTTAAGAGTTTACATGTGCTTCTGCGTCCCTGGCATTTTAAGCTGAAATGATATTAGGAGAAGTTTATGGGACCGCAAAATGTGAATGCATTTGCTTATGTTAAAAAAAATGTCAGTGTCAATTATTCCTTCCTTTTGTGGATCCAAACTGCACTTGCTTTCTTCTTTTTATTATTATTATTATTATTATTATTATTATTATTATTATTATTATTATTATTATTTTTATTTTATTTTTTTTTACCTCATTTTCTTAAGCTTTTTGATTTGCCGTCATTGTAAATTGCATTGTAAACTCGCACGGCTAAGACATTTTATCATAGACTGTAGAAAGTTGATGGGGGAAAAAAAGGCTCAGAAACCACACGCATCTTACCCGTATAAAACCCGAAATCTAACACACTCGCACTCTCACTCACACCTGCACTATGCATACTAGCCTGTGGTCTGCACAGGGGTTTGTCTAACAGGACCAAAGGCAGTGGAATGTACAAAAAGAAATAATAAAAACACACAAAGTGGAGGTCAGTAATTCAGCTGTGCAAGCCCTGTGTTTCTTTAACCCTGTTCGTGCGATGGGCTTTTAATGACTGTGTGTTGTTCATCTATGTGAACTGAAGGGATACTGGCAATAAAAATAAAAAAAAAAAATAATAATAATAATAATAATAACTTGTATCTGTATAAAACACAGTCTGGACTCTGTTTTATTTTTGTTTTAGATTGGGGATTAATTCTGCGTTTCTGAATCCTCGATACGCTCACACCCGTGATATTGAATTGTGTGTTAATGCGACACGAAAGTTACACTAAAGCCATTGTTCTGTCCATATTTACCAGTTACATTGCTTAGCAACCATTTATTATATTGTTATTGTAGTCACGGAAGTGCATTACGGTGATTTTATCAGGGGGTACGTCAGAGGTGCATTGTGTCTTGAGAACACCTTTCCCTGATACTAAAATCACTCTAATGCACTCTCTCCAGCGGCTTACTGCTTTAATAAACAGCTAGCAGACGCCTTTATTGCTCGGTAAATGACTCTTTTAATTTACCTTTCTTTTACGCAGCTCCACTATCGATCCTGACAAATCCATTCATCCAGATTTATGGTGTATCAGAGACCTTTACAAAATGGTGGCACCTCAATCAGTGGTGAATAGGGGAACATAAAGGCATAAAACTAGAATATTGTGTTGGTCCGCCTTTTGCTGCCAAAACAGCCAACGAGGCATGGACTCTACTAGATCCCTTTTGATAGATACTGACCACTGCAGAATGGGAACACCCCACAAGAGCTGCAGTTTTGGAGATGTTCTGATCCAGTCGTCTAGCCATCACATTTTGGCCCTTAGTCAAATCCTTACGCTTGTCCTTTTTTCCTGCTTCTAACACATAGAAGAGGACAAAATGTTCACCTGCTGCCTAATATATCCCACCCACTAACAGGTACCATGATGAGTCTTATTCACTTCACCTGGCAGTGCTCATAATGTTATGCCTGATCGGTGGCAACACACACCTTCCTGTGCTTCTGTCTACATTTCAGGCCAGACAGAGCAACTCTGAGTGAGTCAGGTAGTGCATGCTGGTTGATAAATCTATTTAAACACTAAATATGTAAAGATGGATAAGTGAGGAATTAAACACAATGGAGCATAATAAACAGTGGAGTGATGTGACTCGGCTCACCATGAAGCAGTGCCACAGTTCCATTCTCAATAATAGCACATCCTGATGGATTTTTTTTTTCCACTTATACCACAGAAGTTCTCATTGCCGTGGCCCGGGTCCGATTCCCGGGCACGGAGCTACCCTAGCAACTGTGCTGGTCCCTCAGTGCCAGTCCCAAGCCTGAATAAAATGGGAGGGTTTGCATCAGGAAGGGAATCCGGTGTACAACCTGTGAAAAATCAAAACATTCGGACCAAATGATCCACTGTGGCGACCCTGAACAGGGAGCTGCCGAGAAAGGATAACATTTAATAATGACATCCTTTTTTGAATCTGTTTATTTGACATTTTGGGGGCATACATAAAACAAGTTACCATCTAAGGTAAAAGAAGGATATGAAGTCGATTTTTTTCTAATTATATTATGTTCAGAATTAAAAAGTTGCCTAATGCATCACAGAATTTATGGGTAAGTAGGAATACAAAACCTAAAAAGCATGACATAAATTAGCACTGAATATTTTTTCCTCAGTGTCTATAGGAATCTGGACAAAACTTGCATTGAACAAAATGGAAAATGCTGCACTTTTGTAACAATAAACAATGAATAATTAGGCTTCATAATGGAATCACCCTCATAAATAAATGACTACCCTCTGCTGGAGAAGCTCTGCTGGAGTTTCCATCACAAGGATTTCAAATTTGGTTGCTTCCCCCTGAGAAGCAATTGAGCTCAGATAGCTGAAATGGTTCCTAGGCTATATCCCCTGGTGGAGATGAGATTGTGTGATGAGCCACGGTTCTTTTAGTTTGAGGACAACATACTGTTGCACAGCAACCAGTCTTAAATCAAGTTATTAAATGACCTAGTTGTGCAGCTATGTAAATCCCAGCTGTGATCTGACTCGCTAAGCAGCCTGGCTTTCCTGTAAATTATGCACAGCGCTACGCTCAAAATCCTCATCAGGCTTATGATGCCTCTTGCGACTTACAATATGCAATTAATTGGATAACATGGCATTTAAAAAGTGAGTGAAACAATGTGTAAGTAACCACGGCGAGTGAGCTGAATCAGAGCGGATTTCTCTGGTGACTGGGTTATCGGTGGCTAGGAGTCTGTATTTACCACCATTATACACACGAAGGACTGAAGATTATTAAACAGAGCTGACAGATTTATTGCTATGTTTCAGCCACACACACACACACACACGCACGCAGACACTCGAACATACACATACAAGCGCACACTCTATATCTCTGAAATCCGCAGACAGAAAATGTCCTTGAATGCAAATTCCCTTGTAAATTCAGTTTCATTCCTTCATTCCTAAACACACGCATTCACGCAGAGCTTCATAGTAACTGAAATAAGGAATACAGGATACCAGAAGTCACTCACACTTCAGAAATTGCACAGAATCACAAATCCGATGCATTTACACACCTGAATGCACATTAAGACAGGGTTGTGGGTACCGTATTGTGCATTTTGACTGCTTCCATCAAACCTACACCCCTACACACATCATCATCATCATTTACATTTCCCTCATTTCCCAAACACCCTTATCCAGATCATCTTACAATTCATCTTTGACTTTGAGAATTCAGGGCCCAGCAGTGGCAGCTCGGTGGACCTGGGATTCGAACACACAACCTTCTGATCAGTAGTCCAACGCCTTAACCACTGAGCTATTTCACAAAATGGGCAAAAGTTCCCAAAAGCTTGGCCCACATTACCTGAATTCTCGGTCATCTTTAAAGGTTGTATCTCGAATGATCTCCATGTTCACTACTCAGGGTGTTCAGTTATACATCATATATTAAATTATAAATTAAATTAATAAATAGTGTCCGGTTCACAGTACAGTATATGAGCACTAGTGGACGGGCAAGGCGTAATCTTTACCTGATGTTCTTTGACAAATTTTGCACCTTGGCAAAAGTGCCCCCTCCACACACACACACACACACAACCAACCCCCCTCCCCTTAGTCCAAGAACATTATTTAGTGATTCAGCATTGTAGGCGGTTACATAACAAACATACTCATCACTAATCTGTGTCTTTTCTCTGTATACCTTCCTGAGCCTTGCGGTTGTTTTCCAGGGACCTTGTCCTTCAACGGTGTCATCGATAAAGGAGAAGATCATCAAAACATGCTGGCTGGAGTTTTTTCAGAGTGAGAGCTTTGCTAAACAGTGTGTGCCCCGAGGAACAATTTATTGTTGTGCATACGACACCTGTGGACAGCTGATGACAGTAAGACACCGGCGTATGTCTTTATTTGGCTTGTATCTTCAAGTGTGATGGGAGAAAGATGGCTGAAAGGGGCTTGGAGTCAGCTGTGTTCTGTAAACAAATAGGAGAGGGAGAGAGAGAGAGAGAGAGAGAGAGAGAGAGAATGCTTTAGTGATGCTTAGAGACATGAAGCAAGCATTTCTCAGTGATTCAAATGAATCAGGTTCCCTTTCATTTTGCCCCCTAGATTCAGTTCTCTTGCATTTCAAAGCCTCAATTTTGATGCATAAATTCACAAATACAAGCTGCTGCTTGAAGCAAAAATGAACAGATTTCATGCGTATCCAGTCTGCATACAAATGTTCAACAAACACATACGGTGATGAATTCAAGACGACCTGAAATCAAATCTGATCTGATTCTTTATCATTTTTAATGCTTCTGGTTAGATGTGACACAATTCAGCAGCATCAGTCATGCATAACAAAGAAATCTTTGCATTTTTTTTTTGCATTTTATTGAATTTTCCATCCAGAAACAATGCAATCTCATAATTATTTTTTTCCCCTCTAATACTCTTTATTATTTCATGCCTAATGTTTCACATTAACATGCCATATTATGTAAATCACAGCAGCAGATCCGTGGTTCGATCCTAAGCTCAGATTACTGTCTGTGTGGAGTTTCACATCTCCTCTTTGTGTTCATGCGGGTTTCCATTGGGTTCTCTGTGTGAATTAACATGTAGGTGAAAGTGTGTAGGTGTTCCCAGGTCTGTTTTTGGGAGCTCAAGATGTCCCCACGTCTATTTTGCTGTCCTTAAGGTGTCCCCAGGTCTATTTTGGTGTATTTAAGGTGGCCCCAAGTCAGTTTTTTGTTCTTAAGGCGTCCCCAGATCTGTTTTTGGGTGCTCAAGATCCCCCAAAGACTATTTTGGTGTCCTTAATGTGTCCCAATCTGTTTATGGGTGCCAAAGATGTCCCCAGGTATGTTTTGGTGTATTTAAGGTGTCCCCAGGTCTATTTTGGTGTCCTTAATGTGTCCCCAGGTCTGTTTTTGTATGCTAAAGGTGTCCCTAAGTCTATTTTGGTGTCATTAAAGTGTCCCCAGGCCTATTTTGTTGTCATTAATGGGTCCGCAGGTCTGTTAATGGGTGCCAAAGATGTCCCCAGGTATGTTTTGTTGTCATTAATGTGTCCCCAGGTCTGTTTTTGTGTGCTCAAGGTGTCCCCAGGTTTATGTTGGTGTCCTTAATGTGTCTCCAGGTCAGTTTTTGTATATTAAAGGTGTCCCTAAGTCTATTCTGGTGTCATTAAAGTGTCCCCAGGTCTATTTTGGTGTATTTAAGTTGTCCCCCTGTCTGTTTCTGGGTGCTCAGGATGTCCCCAGGTCGATTTTGGTGTCCTTAATGTGTCCCCAGGTCTGTTTTTGTGTGCTCAAGGTGTCTCTAGGTCTGTTTTGGTGTCATTAATGTGTCACTAGGTCTGTTTTTGGGTGCTCATGATATGCTTGTCACTTTGGTGCCCTGTGATGGACTGGCATCCTGTCCAGGGTGTTTAAACAGGGTGTCCACTCTGCACACAGTGCTCGTGGGAAAGGCTCCGGATCCACAGCAACCACGACCGGTTATCTCAGTGCTCGTGTGGGTGGAAGTGCTTAAAATCCGATTTCAAATGGCACAGATTTAGAATTGTTTATTCACCTTTTAATTCATATACAATTAATCTCTGACACTCCAGACTGAATGCTGATGGACCCAGAGCTCATCTGAGAATAGCTGAGAAGGTGCAGTTTGTCGCCTTCTAGTGACTCTTCTCGTGAGCTGATTGCAACACTAGACCACGACCACTGGCGCGAGCTCTGAGTGGGAGTGGTGAGTGCGTGCATGTGTGTGTGTGCGAGTGTGTGTTTGAGAGAGAGAGAGAGAGAGAGAGAGAGGGAGACGTTTCCCAGCCGTGAGGCATGTGAGTAAATCCTGAACTCCTGTACGTCGAGTCGCTCGCGCGCTTCGAAACGGCCGACGCGGAACCGTTAGCCTGTTGGCGCGCGCTGAGGATGCATCCAAACAACTTCGAATTGAAGGCAAACGGAGCGTAGGAGCGGCGAAGTCAAAAGTTTTCTAAGTCAGTCGGAGAGGAGGCGCGGCCACGACACCTCAAGACGGCGAATAATAATGTTCTGAAGCAAGGGGAAAATTAAAGGCGATGAAGCCGGTTGCGCGAAGCGGGAGGCGGCGGCCCTTCGCGCGCCTTTGCTGCGGCGGCTTCGGGCTACTCGCGCTCGCGTGCCTCGCGCGCCTCCAACACCTGACAGGTACGCGCGAGCGCATCACTTCTTCAACCACAGTCGCACGCACATACCTCAACTTATAACATATGACATAAATTCATTGTTGTTTCTTGTACTAAAGGATTTCTTTGGCTTATGGTGAATTAGCCTACTTTGCTTTCCCAGCCTGTTAAATATTTTTTTCTTGCGCAGCTTGTCTAGTCTTTTTAGTGAGCCTGAATTAACCACCTGAATAATAAGAAAAACAGACAATGATTATCCTACAGTGTGCCAGGGGTATAAACAAAATAATTTAATGATATCAGACATTATTTCCTCGTGGGATGTTTTACCATCTCGATCGGTGTTACACCTGCGTCACGCCTCCAGCATCTTTTCCGCCGGCTTTAGCGCCTTTATCCTCGCGTGACCCTCTCATGTTCTCGCCGAACCATGCCTCATTAAACTACTATTTGAGGGGAAACGGAGTATATCAACGTCACAACCCAGTTCCTTAGACTGAAATGGTAATTAGTACCAATTAAGCCCAGGTACCACACCCTCACTGGCTTGAATGAAGCGTGACATGACACACACACACACACACACACACACACACACACACACACACACACACTGATCAGACTTAACCGTTTATGGAAATAAAATTTCATGCATTCTGATGCTTGTAACTGGGAATTTAACAGTCTAGGAATGTAAAAACGATCTATTTTCCAGCAGCACGAGCTAAAACTTCCTTTCCTTTAGTGTCAGGCTACTGGTGGAAGAACATTTCATGACATTTGGTTGTGCTGGTTCTTATCCAACCTGCAGATTAATCTCATGGCTCTGTGTGATTTCCTAAACCACACAATGCACACTACCTACATATAAAGACTCCATTGGTGTAGTGTTTTGGTGTCGTAGAAGAGTTATGAAAATAAAATAACTTCAGTGTGGACGTCAGATATCCTGAGTACCAGGAGGAAGAGCGAGAGTTTGTCTTTTTTCTTTTAGCGCCAGTCAACTGGTTAGCGATTATATTGAACAGCAGTGCCTATTCATCGCAAAAGCTGTGGTGTAGATGAAACAAACGAAACGCCAAGCTACTGGTGGATCCACTCCACTGTAATCTCACAGCATGCTTTGTCATGATTCCTGTGATTCTGTGCATCTCTGAGGCTAATGCAGTCGAGCTAGCTAGCTAAAATATACCGTGGAATAGTTATACTGCATTATCGTATACTTATAATCTGTCTATTTTGTCCTTCAGTCAAAAAAAAAATCTGTTAGCAACCAGTGTTATGCTGCGTAGGAGATAAACGCAGATCCAGCAGATTGAGCAACTTGCTGACTCTTTAAATCTGCTGTCTCTCTTCAGTCATTCACCGGCTTCCTGCAAAATTAGAGAACAAATTTGCTTTATCAGTTCTGCAAAAATCTTTGATTCTTTTACTCTCTCGCTCTTGTTTTTGATTTACGCTTACACACACTCATACACCCTCTCTAACTGAGTGTGGTAGGATGGAACTGGAATTATAACACACATGTATATAGTCCAGATCTATGTATCTATCTATCTATCTATCTATCTATCTATCTATCTATCTATCTATCTATCTATCTATCTATCTATCTATCTATCTATCTGTCTGTCTGTCTGTCTGTCTGTCTGTCTGTCTGTCTGTCTGTCTGTCTGTCTGTCTGCCTGCCTGCCTGCCTGCCTGCCTGCCTGCCTATCTATCTATCTATCTATCTATCTATCTATCTATCTATCTATCTATCTATCTATCTATCTATCTATCGGTCTATCTATCGGTCTATCTATCGGTCTGTCTGTCTGCCTGCCTGCTTATCTATCTCTCTATCTATCTATGTATCTATCTATCTATCTATCTATCTATCTATCTATCTATCTATCTATCTATCTATCTATCTATCTATCTATCTATCTATCTATCTATCTGCCTCTCTCTCTCTCTCTCTCTCTCTTACCAGTCACCATATAGATGGACAGACCCACAGCAGCTCAAGAACATCATATTAGTCATTTTGTTTTCTACCAACTTTAATAATCACATTTATTTCCTTATAAAATATAACATCCTACGCTTTGAAAACTAAATGATGTTTCTCCAGTCGAGTCAAGAAAACACAATTACAGTTTGTCCCACTTCTTCTTGTTGAAGCTGCCCCAAGCTCGCTTCCTTCATCACACATTCAGTTATTGTTCACAGAATGCTATAAGCATCTGGGTGAGCAAAATCATTTTTTTGGGTTAGAGTTAAGTCTTGTGCATTACATTAAGCAATAAGCAAAGAAAATCTCACAGCTGTCACAGCTTAATTCTCTAAAGCACATCCCTGCTTTATCATAAGGAGTACGGAGCCTGTAGGCAGTAATTACCTGTGCGGAAAAATGACTGGAGAATGTCAGAGTATAAATCACGCTCAGCATGTAAAAGCTATCTTAAACAATATTCACATATTTAAACAAGTGCTAATTTTTCATAGTTTTATACATAAAATTGTCGAAGCTATAAAATAAATAAAAAAGTCGAAGCTAGCCATGAAGACCAGCTTGGTGTATTTTGAGAACAGTGACCAATAAGATCATGGGAAAGAGTGAAGCCTTTATAAAGTCTTTATTAAATCATCTATTATATAACTTGTTTTAGGTAGTAATTTCTCCATCGGTATAGAATGATATGAAGAGATAAAAAAAAATGAGTAAAAAATATTAGGGCAATGAAATGTGTGCTTATTGTAATTAATGGTATTAAATAATGGTAGGGATAAGAGTACAAAAAACATTTATATTGATCAATAAAATATCAATAATCTCTTTTTGCTTAACGAATCCCTTCTACACTGAAATTGTGTAGAAGGGATTAGGGTTGTGTGTGTGTGTGTGTGTGTGTGTTGACTCTAGAGAGCAGATCTGTGTTCTCCTAGCACCTGCATGCAGGCCTGTCCATGATCAGTACTTGTTAATTAGGGAATCTACAAAGCGAGCTTCACAATAAAGCCACAGGTGATCAGCTTAGCCTTTTGATTGGAGCTGGGAATAAAAAAAAATATCAAAGAAGGGAAGCAGGGCATGCAGGTTATGTAAGTGTTATATAATTCAGATGAAAGTGTTGTGGCTGTTGTTCCAGTGTGCCACATGACCTACTGAAAATACTATACTACAATATTCCAAAGATGATGATGTGTATACATCACACACATATATATACATATATATATATATATACATATATCATGTATATGTACATTATATCAGGTATAACATTATGACCACTGAGAGGTGAAGTGAATAACACTGATGATCTCCTCATCATGGCACCTGTTAGTGGGTGGGATATATTAGGCAGCAAGTGAACATTTTGTCCTCAAAGTTGATGTTAGAAGCAGGAAAAATGGACAAGAGTAAGGATTTGAGCGAGTTTGACGAAGGGCCAAATTGTGATGGCTAGACCACTGGATCAGAGCATCTCCAAAACTGCAGCTCTTGTGGGGTGTTCCTGGTCTGCAGTGGTCAGTATCTATCAAAAGTGGTTCAAGAAAGGAACAGTGGTGAACCGGCGACAGGGTCATGGCCGGCCAAGGCTCATTAATGCACGTGGGTATATATATATATATATATATATATATATAGAGAGAGAGAGAGAGAGAGAGAGAGAGGTGGATAGATAGTTAGATATATGCATACATACTAGATTAATGAAATATATATATATAGGTAGGTAGGTAGATAGATAGATAGATAGATAGATAGATAGATAGATAGATAGATAGATAGATAGATAGATAGATAGATAGACTATATAGGTCTGGTACACGTGCGTTATAATTCCAGTTTTCCGGTTACATCCTTTTCTACCACACTCAATTAGCACCAGTGACACCTTTATACATCTAACACCAGCACCACACACTCCTCACTTTCTATAAGGCTAAAATAAAGACAAGGTGTTGAAGATGAAGCCCGGCGTAAATTGCCACTGTACTGCTCTCTCACTCAGATGAGTGTTACGATAGAGACAGTAACTCCACCATATAGTTCCAACCCACTGAATCCTGCCCAGAGTCCTCACCGTTGCAGCATTATATTCTATTAAGTGAATTCTTAGCTTGAGGATCTTATGAAATATTGCTTCAGCTTAAAGGCACCAGTGTATTACACGTTAATAGACTGATTATTGCATGTCTTACTTTTTGTGTTCTTTAAACCTGTGTTTTGCCTCTTCCTTGAGGAACAGTGCCTAATTTTAAGTGTACCAATTAGAGGTGGACAAATTAGAGGCCTATTAGCTAGCCCACTTATCCCAGCTCCAGTGTGCTGCCCGGTGATATGTTTTGCTTGGCTGGAAAATGTATTTACTTCTCAAAATGCATTAATATGGATGCACTCTATTCTGTTCGGTCTTCTCGATGTTTTATTTCCTGTGTGTTCCTGATTCCAAAAATCCCATGCATCTCATGCTACTTATTGTGGAGATCTGGTAGCTCAGTGTTGCTGGATTACTTCTCGGATGGTTGTGAGTTTGAATCCCAGGGCCGCCAAGCTGCCACCGTTTGGAATGAGATAATTCGATTTCTAAATGAATAAATGAGATAAATGTAAGTGGCTTGGGATAAGGGCATCTGCCAAACGCTATAAATGTAAATCTGACTAGTAAAAGATGCTGTGGTGCAGCAAGGCCTGAGAATCAAATATACAAAATGTTGAGCATTGAGTTGCTTTTCTATCTGAATGCGAATATTTGAAGCACTAAAGAGATCCACACAGTGACATTGAGCTACACTTCAATAAGTAACAAATACTACATTTTTCTGAATGTCAGGATTTTTCATTCTCTTATTGAATGAGAGACTAAACACTTCTAGCCTTCTTGTCCATCAGGCAACTATGAATACGCACCGACTCGTTTTCTATCTTTAATCTTTAATGCATAAAAGTTACACTTTTTTTCAGTGGTAGCTCTTTTCCCTCGGATAAACAGCCCAAAGCCTAAAATGACCCATTTCTTAACTTCATTCAGACTTCTACTGAATCTGCATGCAGTTCAGCGCTGTCCAATAATTTCACACCGTCGCTACAATTCACCCCAGATGTGTTGCATAAGCGTATCACATCTGTACGCCCAATCCACATCGCACATACACATGTCTCTAATTTGTCTGTCTGAGTATACTGCTACAGTAAGAAAAACTCTGTATGAATGAACACGGTTTTTGTTTCACATCATTACGAAACCAAAACAAACGTTGATTATTTTCCAATTATAGCACACGTCGAAATGGTTCGTTCTTTATTTACCATCTCAATTTACCAATTTTGATTGCAGTTAATATAGAGTATAATTTATAGTTACATCATTTCGTGTTGCAGAATGTCTGAGACACTTTGGTCACACTGTTTGAGCTATAAACTAGTCCCCAGTCACAGAAACTAACACAAAAACACGCAGACTGCCATATTTTTGGAGGAGCTTTCGATTTTTCTGAATTTTCCGGGAAATTCAGGCCCGTTGTGCGACGTCACCACAACACACATGCGTCAGACGTGAGTACATATACAAAATCAAGCACATTTGTCCGCAACAATCACATCAGAACTCCTGGAAGGAACTGAAAACCAGTCGTCCTTATACCATCCTCACGTTTTGTCTCGCTTAAAGGTTTCGAAAAAATCGCAAAATCTCCTTAGAAAAAGCCCCGTTTTTCATTCTTCTGTGTTAAATCTTCAAACGAAACCTCAAAGCAAAACAACCCCATAGACAAACACCAAATATGTTCTAAGGAACCGGCGAGGAAACGGATCGGTTCTCAAAATATTAACCGAACAGAACCTTTTCCAGCTACAGTGACAAAAAGTCAAGTTACAAAAAGGATCTTTCACCCAGTACGGAGTTTCACTGTTCAGGATGTCTCATTGAATCATTAATCATCCACAGAATCAAACCCCACCGCTCCTGAAGAACCTTTTAAAAGCGTGTGTTTATTATGCATGTGATGTCTGCCGTGCGCTGATGTTCACGGGGCTCATTTGACTTGCATATGGCTCGGGGCCACGTTCTCTTCACGCCCGCAGCATGAAAGACACGGCGGCGCACCGTTCTTGGCTGAAGAGTGACCACCACCACCACCACCACGCTCTCCTGAACCGTAGATGAATCCTGGAAACTGTAAAAGGAAACGAAAAAGAACAAGCTCTGGCTACTACCTGATGATCATTAAACAGATCTGGATAACAGAACAGTCTGTTCCCGTCCATGCCTCCCTCCCTCCCTTTCTCTTTCCCTCGCCGTGTCTCCGTCTGCGACCCCCCCTCCATCCATCCCTCGCTCCCTCCATCCCTTCCCTCCTCCATTCTGTCTCGGCTTGATGATGTGTATCACTTAGCGGGTAAATATACCCACCTTGCCACAGACGTGCCGGTCTCCGTGTGTGGCGATAAGCGCCATGTTTCATTTTTATTGTCCATGTGTGATGATGGAACGATGGCACAAAAGCGCGCTGTAGATTTTCTCCATATATAGCTTGGCAAAATGAAGGGTCCAAATAAAGTACATCGAGTAAGGAGACTGAGAAAGATTAGAAATGTTTTCTTTTTGGTCACTCAGAGATCAGTGTGTGTGTGTGTGTGTGTGTGTGAATGTTTGCACAAGGAACTGAAAATGACTCTTGTTTGTGTTTGCGCTGTTATCCTGTTGTTTTTTATATTGAGCAGCTCACAAATAATTTACATAAATAATTCACCCACTCAAGCAGGATTCATAGTCAGAGAAATATTCATTCTGGGTTTCATCCAAAAGATCGGCTGGTGATAAGAATAAAAATGTGCCGCTCCTAAAATAACGACTCTTCACTGAAGCCGAAGGCGTGTGGTTGGAAAGAGACTCGAAGCCGCTATCCCTGTCTTGATGGACCACAGGCTTGTGTACACCACTACGTGTGTTCATTCATGGAGAGATCCGTCTCTAGTGGCGTCCGGGTTTGACGTTAAAATGCAAACTCTAGGGCCGACTTTTTGCCTTTAAACTTCTTTTGACATATTGGTTTGTAAGTTACCAGTTTACCCATAATGCCTCTTGTGCCTCGTCATACACATAGATATGTAGAGAAGATCAGTTCAGCTCTTTTTTTGTCTGAATTTGGTAAATGAACATGAGCTCAAACTATCCAAATACACATAGGCTAATATATGGAACCATGTTTCAACAAGTGTCCATATCATTTGTTTTATTCATTTTATTATTCCTGACCAATTTGTATTTGTTCGCTGCATTATTGAGAGCATCTTGACAAGCTCCATCACAGTGTGTGAAAGAAAATCTCTGCAAAGGGATGTGAAAACCGCCCAACGCATCATCGGCACCCAACGGCCTGCCATCGAGTCTCTTCACCACAGCAGATGTCTGCTGAAAATAATCAAGGACTCCTCCCACCCTAGTCACAAACTGTTCAACCTCCTTCCATCCAGGAGGAGATACAGGACCATCCGCGCCAGAACCAGCAGGTTCAGGGACAGTTTTTTCCCTACAACTATAAATCGACTGAAGTCTACACTACACCACTAGGACACTCACGTCTCACTAAAACTTCACCACCTTACAGTTCTGCTCCAGTCTGTACATTCTACAACATCTTCTCAGTAAAATATAATTAGACTGTACACAATTGTTAACTCATAGATTACCCTAATCTATCTATCTATCTATCTATCTATCTATCTATCTATCTATCTATCTATCTATCTATCTATCTATCTATCTATCTGTCTGTCTGTCTGTCTGTCTGTCTGTCTGTCTGTCTGTCTATCTAATTACTTTACACTTTATATGCTGTTAATACAACTTGCACATACTTCTCTATGTGCATACTGACATAGCCTTATTTATTGATGTACATAATTTCTACTTTTGCTCTATCTATCTATCTATCTATCTATCTATCTATCTATCTGTCTGTCTGTCTGTCTGTCTGTCTGTCTGTCTGTCTGTCTGTCTGTCTATCTATCTATCTATCTATCTATCTATCTATCTATCTGTCTGTTTGTCTATCTATCTATCTATCTGTCTGTTTGTCTATCTATCTATCTATCTATCTATCTATCTATCTATCTGTCTGTCTGTCTGTCTGTCTGTCTGTCTGTCTGTCTGTCTGTCTGTCTGTCTATCTATCTATCTATCTATCTATCTATCTATGTCTGTCTGTCTGTCTGTCTGTCTATCTATCTATCTGTCTGTTTGTCTATCTATCTATCTGTCTGTCTATCTATCTATCTATCTATCTATCTATCTATCTATCTATCTATCTGTCTGTCTGTCTGTCTGTCTGTCTGTCTGTCTGTCTGTCTATCTGCATATCGCAAGTTAAAGACAGCTTTTCCAGAAAGCCCCCCCTATGTTTTTCCCAGCTTCAGAAACATTGACTCACCACAGTAGTGACCCATCAAATCAACTGGTCATACTGTTTAACAGTACTCTGCATTAGCATGTGATCACTCATGGATTTAACTCCGCGGCCGATTGTCGCAATTAATCTCGCAGTGATTCCGAGTGCCAGGGTGAATCAGTGCGCCCACTGCAAGGCTCAATATTTGCCTTGTTCATTTTAGTTCCTCTTCATCTGATGAGTTAAATCAGTCGAGAGGGTCGATGAAAATACTACTTCAAGTCAAAAGCGTTTGCAAGCGACCCACTCATGTCTTACACAGAGCAAAAATAAAGATCGTCTTGTGTGTGTGTGTATGTGTGTGTGTGTGTGTGTGTGTGTAAAGAGTGATTGGTTTCATAATCCAGTGTGTAAATGTGTTTTTTTTTCCTCCCTCTGTTCCTTCTTCTGCTGTCAGGCTTCAAAGACATTTTTAATGTATTTCTTTTCTGCTTTAGCTGTGCTTCAGCTGTTGTCTCTTTCTTTAATTGCTATAATAATGTTGTATTTGTGGTGATCTGTGGAAAACCTGGTGGAAATTGTTGAAGCTGAATTCTGGAAATGAGACAAAAAATAATAATATACTGTGTGTGTGGGGGGGGGGTGATGGAGTCTTGAAAGCAATGATAATATCGTGAATCTGGTCAGATTATAGTAAACCAAATAAAAGAGTATTGGGGGCATATGTTAAGTTTTAGTATTAAATAATTTTATTCTTTTTGCAGATCATTTTAAGATAAGACTTGTTTCTAGAAATTGATGCTCAAAACTGAGCAATAGAATAAGAAAATTGAAAGCTTATAAAGATTTTGGGATTTGTAATCTTTTAATAGGAGCTCAGTTTGACTACATTCAAAATATTTTAACTTGTAATTTTTTAGCGTTCTTTCAGAGATCACGAGGTCGAATCCCGGTGCTACCACAGTTGCCCAAGAGCTACTAAATTGTCCGTGCTTTCTTACTTTTACGGTATTTGGTAGACACCCTTATCCAGAGTGACTTATCTCATTTTATACAGCTGAGCAATTGAGAATTAAGGGCCTTGCTCAAGGGCCCAGCTTGCTGGTTCTGGGATCCAAATGCACAACCTTCCGATCGGTAGCACCACTAAGCTACCACATTCATGTGGGTGGGAAGGATAGCCTCCTCTCTCTCTCCTCTGTCAATCAGATGATATTAACCAATCATGGGTGTTTGTAAGCTTGTGTATGCGGAAGAGGGCAGATTGAACTTTCCTCTAAGAGCAGTTTAAAAAGAGTTTGCTTTGCTTCATGTGTCTCAGAAACTGCCAGCACATGTTAGCCCTAACCCTTTCTGGTTGGTGGCTGTTGTATGATAAGGGAGAGCTGAATAATTGGTGGGAATTGGCATGTGAGTACTCTTCTTCTTCTTCTTTCGGCTTTTCCCTTTAGGGGTCGCCACAGCGAATCATCTTTCTCCACCTATCCCTATCTTCTGCATCCTCAACACTTGCACCGACTAGCTTCATATCCTCATTTATTACATCCATATACCTCCTCTTTGGCCTTCCTCTTTGCCTCCTTCCTGGAAGCTCCATGTCCAACATTCTCCTACCAATATACTCACTCTCCCTCCTCTGAACATGTCCAAACCCTCTTAATCTGGCTGGCATGTGAGTACAATAGGGGGAAAACAAACCATACACAAATGCTGTAAATGCTAAAGAAGTCTGTGACGTGTGAGTTACTAAACACTCCACAGTGATCATTGAGTTTGGTCCTGATCCACTCTCTCCTCTCGTATTGTCTTACAGTGACAGAATCTTCAAGCTCAGATCCCGCTGAAGATGCCGGCCTCGACTGGACTGGACGCAAGCTGATGCAAGACAGAGTCGAGAACCATACTCTCGAACCTCCTCGAGCAGGTAAGATAGTCATCTAAGCTATTTATATTACGCTACAAAGACCAGGTCTGACAGATGACA
This sequence comes from Hemibagrus wyckioides, assembly GCF_019097595.1. Taxonomy (NCBI): domain Eukaryota; kingdom Metazoa; phylum Chordata; class Actinopteri; order Siluriformes; family Bagridae; genus Hemibagrus; species Hemibagrus wyckioides. The sequence goes on along the minus strand of NC_080737.1, from coordinate 14,711,967 downwards.
GGTGAAGACCCGGTGTTTGGAAAAACCTCCGAGATGAAGAGGAAGACGAAGACGGCGTGAACGAGTCTGTTTTAACAGAATGTTACCTAGACAAATATTTGAATACTTGTTTAATTTGAAGTCGACCTCTGAAAATTGTAACCGTAAACACACGCCATGTTAGGTCGTAGGTATTATCATTCCGTCTGTCCGTTACAGTGTGCGGCTGCAGCTGTGTGTATGATTAGGTGTGTGAAGGTTTATGCCGGCAAACAGTGGAGGCAAACAGGAGTTGTGTGTTTGTCCAAACTTATAAGGGTGAAGCTGGCTTCTGTTACAGAGAAAATGTTCTGGAGTGGATACAAGAACTTGCCAAAAATGTGCAGAGAGAAAACAGAGAGTAAACAGAATGATGGATGGGAGTAAATAGAAGAGGTTCAGTGTGTAGGAACAAAACTTTAACTTAACACACTGTGAAGCCTTTATATGAGCTCCTGAAACACACACACACACACACACACACACAATCCTTACATACTGTACACACATACAGTGTATAGACTCTCTTCAAGTTTCTTAATGGAGCTCGTAGCAGCCTGTTCACTTCTTTAGCGGCTCGTGGTAATTGTTCTTAAAGCATCCATGAAACCAGTACAGAAAAGGTGTTGGAGAGCATTTTAAAGTTGGCGCAAAGAAGCTAGCATATCATTAAAAAAGTGGCCAGAAATACGTTTCAGAGAAATTGAAATGTAAACAACCTTAAACGAATTGCCGACTCATACTGTGCTAATCCAATCTAATGCTCTAGCAGCCGTTAATTAGCAACAAACACATGCGGCCTGTGTTCTCGTAGTCCTGCAGCTTCTTGAACTGTGTGTGTGTGTGTGGTTTTTTTTGTTGTTATGCTTGTACTTATTCTCCCTACAAAACCTTTCAGCGCAGCTTGCACATATTTGATCTGACTCCAAAAACATGACAAGCTGCGCTAACTGTGATGGTCTATGTGCTGTGAAGTGCAGTTAATATACAGCTAATGTGTTTGCATAGCATGATGAGGAAATGATGTTTGGAGGTTTATTAGTGTGTGTGTGTGTTTTTGAGAGAGAGAGAGAGAGAGAGAGAGAGAGAGGTCCAGAAAGCTCATTTCTCAATACTTTTATTTCACTGCCTCTTGTTAAACGGCAGACTTTTTTTCTTTTCCCCGTGGGAAGCCCAATGCCCTCATTGCCTCATGAGGCTCACGGTGGGAGAGAGAGAGAGAGAGAGAGAGAAGGAAAATGTGTAACAAAACAGTGACAAATGACCCCATAGCTCACTACCAGTCCAACACACAATGCTTGTAAACCTCTGCTTGTAAACACAACAGGCAAAAACAGCAGTGAAAAATCCTACAAGTTTTTCAACACGTTCTCGACCTGATTTCCTGTTTCAAAGATCTACATCAAGATACATATCAAATCATGGCTTTAAGCCAACTCATAAGGCCCTTAACCCTCCCTGCTTCACTGCTGCTGTATAACGGCTGACCCTGTGCTCTGACCCCAACTTTCTAAGCTGGGATATGTGAAGAAAAGCATTTCACTGAGCTGTAATGTGCTATATATGTGAAAGGCTTCTTCTTCTTCTTCTTCTTCTTCTTCTTCGGTACTTTAAGCTCCAACTGTTGTTAAACCTGGAGCTCCGTCTAAAAGAGAAAAACTTTCTTGTCAGTTTTTTTAAGGCTTCTACTAGATTTCTTTCTATAATTAAGCCAATGAACGTTTTCTCCATTGGGTTAGAGCGTTCTTAAAAAATTTGCTTTTGATTGTTTCCCACCTGAAGAATCCTTGTAGATTTAATCTTTATATAAATCCAGTTTCGAATCCTAGACTTTTGTGCTTATGTAATTCCTCATTAAACTTTGACGAAGTTTCCTCGTAGAATATTCGTGGCATCAGGTTGAAAAAAATAGTTTTAAAGGGTTTTTTTCATCCCAGAAAACTCTTTCCCATGGGGACAAAATAAAAGATCCTTGTGAGTAATGAAGGAGTTATTCCAATAAAAAATTACGAAGTTCCGGTTACATACAATCGCATTGTTAATATTAAGGCCTGAATGACCAACTCACCTGACTGAACTGAATCATTACTGATTGGTTTCTGACAATTAATGAAACATAATAAGACACACTGAGTATAGCTAACATACTGTACCTTTGTAGAGAGAGAGAGAGAGAGAGAGAGAGAGAGAGAGAAATTGTTGGATTAATCTTCATGGAGAAATTTCTAGGAAGAAAAGAAACGTTAATTAGACTATCGGAAGTTAATATTATTAACAGTGGTATCTGCCACTGGGATACGTTTTAGTCTTTTTTCCAGCCAGGAACTTCTTTTCCCATCTCTGCATCACCAGTGAGCAGGTTGTGTTTCGGCTAATCTTAACGAGCATTTATTTTCACACGTTTGGGCTGTAAGAGAGTGGACTAGCGTGCAAATGGACAGTTTCTACTGAACGTTATTTTATTAGTCGTGTGACTTGCTTTATTTTTTCATCATCAGAACTGAATGAGGTTCATTTAATGTGTTTTTTCTCGGTATTGGTGCTTCACATTAAGCTAATGTTTTTGATTAATGATGAAACACATAGGGGAGAATACATGCATACTTCTGTAAACATGTCTATTTAATCACACAAAATAACGAGGTAAACGATTAAAATATGTAACATTCATCCCTTTGTAACTGAATGTTAGCAAAGCTATAGCGAGTCTATGGTTGTAATTGATAATAATAAATAGAAATGCATGTGATTGCATAAATCAGCTACAGGAGCTGTGTTGGATGGAGAAAAATTGTACATTACACTCACATGCAAACTACATCATCTCACTCAGTCTCGGTCCGGTCATTAGCACAGAGATAGCTTCGCTTACTAATACATTAATTTATTAATACATTAAAACTCAAAAAGGTAAATAACTGCCCATGGTGTCACAGTGCAGTGCAGATTATAACGTGTGCTCGTAAGAGAGCTTACCCAGTGCTCAGGGGTTGTATGAGTAAAAATAGTAAATGTCCTGGGGTGTGTAGGAATTGTGGGCAAACTAGAATAATTAGTCATGACATTTCCATTTCCTTTTTCACGCTTCCTCCTTACAATAAAGAGGTACAAAGCAAGGCTCTGCAAAGATAACCTGAAAGAGACAAATGTTAGTTTGTGGTTTGTGTTGTGACAATTTCACACTTGTAAAGTGCCTAGGTAATGAAGTACAAGAAGTAACAAAAAGGGGAATGGAGGTGCAAATGATTGGTTTTATCTTAGACGCTGGCTGAAGAGTGTGTTACGCTATATGTATGTGTGTGTGTGCTGTACCTGGATTCGGATTTAAAAGTGGGCGTTACCTAAAACCACAAGACGTACCCTGCCACTGGTGTTGCAATAGAAAATAATGAGGATTAGCAATGGTCAGGAGCCAAGAGAACAAAACTGGCCATGCACTCTGGGTAGGCGGGGCATACTCTCTCTCTCCCCTGTCAATCATAGAGGCACTAGCCAATCGTGGACATGTATGAGGAAGAGTGAGTGTGTTACACTGCCCGGTGATGCAGCAGGAGCAGCAAAATGGGATTGTTTTACTCCTCAGAGACGAAACACGTTAGCCTTCTTCTTAAGTGGGTTATGATTAGGAAGAGCTGGCTGGCAAAAGGATAAAACTCCGTAGGCAGAAATACCAGCACTGTCAGTCAGTGTGTCATAAATAAACCCTGAACGTTAATGCGCGCTTTCAATGCACACTAGATTTCATCTAGCAAGAAGAATAAGAGGAAACAAACATGGTGTCCGTTCTCTCAGAACGATGTGCTTGTACTGAGTTACATCCTGAGTATATAGCATGGGGTTTGTGAGTTGCTTGACTGTGGTTTGATTAGCGTTTAGATGTCAGTGATCGATCAGTGGGGGTCTCACTTTGCCCCCAGCAGCATGCAAGAAACAAGTCCAGATGCAGCCATGAGTGACTGGAACAGCGTGTACTTATAGTGCCTTAGTCACAGATTCCTGATTGCCAGATGAGTCGAGCCGCTCTTCCATGCTGGGTTTCGGGTCCGGATCGGCACTGCGCCTCCGTAGAGTCAAACAGAGCTTTTTATTGAAAGAGCAGCTAAACCTCTGAGTTTAAAAAGAAAAGTCAGCTCCAATCATGCTCTCTTGAGCTCAGTGTAAATGACACTCCAAATGAAGCTCTTCCAGTGTTATTACACGTCCAGAAGGTCAATTACAGCCTGACAAAAAGAGAGCACTAAACTCAAATGAGCTTTTTCAGCTGCGGAGCCGTATTATACATATGAAATGAGACTCTTTCAGTTCCCTAGTGGACGTGAACACTTGTGATGATTATGCAATTAGCCTGTGTTCAGACTAGCTTCTCTGCCGCCGAGGAATCCAGCCTGGAGAGACTGCAGGAGGAAGAGGTTGATCCGACTTTATTCCTTTTTTTTTCCCTTTTCTTTATGCTTCCTCCCTCACACTGATTTGCTGTGCCTTAAAAAAGAACGAGACGGCGGCCCCCATGTTCAGGCGAGTAGCCTTTGAGGCCGGCGTTGCCAGGCAACTGAATGCTAAATTTTGGAAGTGTGTGTATGGAGTAGGGGCTGAGAGGAGAGAGAGAGAGAGAGAGAGAGCACAGGGAAATAAATAAATAACGAGAATAAAAGGGAAGGTGCTATTTTTAGACGTGTCAATAACGATCGCTCTGCGGGGTTTTTATGCATTCCTTTGTTTGCCTTGGCCAGCAGGAAAAGGCATTTTCTTTTGGATTCGATGATTTTTTTCCATTCAGGATATTTTAGTGCACATTTGTGGACGCTGGTGAGAATGGGAAGCTGACAAAACGTCTCACAGAAACGTCTTTTCTGGAAGTCGTGTTGTAGCCAGGAGGCCAGTTCTGCACTCTTGTCAGATAAAATGAAAGGAGCCGAGCGATGACTATAAACAGAGGGACGTCTTTGAGGCTATGAGAATTTGGACCATAGTAATGCTGTCTAAACGAGGCTTCACTAGATTAGAGTGAGATATAGAAAAAAATTCACAAGGGGGATGGTATGTGTAATAAGATTTTAAGCCGGGGAACCGAGATTGAGGTATGTTCCTGTGTCTGCTGCAGCAGAGGTGAAGGAATCGTGATGGATTCCTGAACTTCACATCCCTCATTACATGATGAGTCTTTTTGTCTGGCTTTCTGCGGGGGGGTGCTCACTTCACGGCGTGGTGTCATGTGACGTGTATAAAAAGAGGAGGAGACAATGAGATGGAGTCAAAGTATTGATTAAGGTCCCCGCTCTGTCATTCTCTCTCCCTCTCTCTCTCTCTCTCGTTCTGTCTTTCCCAGCTAGACTAAGGATGCAACAGTCTCAGTTTTTCAGACCAAGTATGTTTTTGGTTCCCACTGATACTGATACTGATACTGAAATGAGTCACTTTCTTAGTTTTAAGTTATCAGGGAACAATTTATTTATCTTTGTTTATGTTGGTTGCTGATAGTTTTCTGTTTATGACTTTTAGTATCTTTAACTCTTTCAGCCGGCTTAATGGAAATCGACTTGCCGGATGTTTTCAATCAGTATAAACAAATCAAATTTTTTTTAATCACTGTCTGTGTGAGATCAGTGTTTTTTCCCTCTGTTGGGAATAACCTTACACAGAATTTTAGTGGTTGAAGATAATAAAGAGAAGAAGAGAGGCGAAATTGGTCTGATATCAGCATTTACTTTGAAGATAGAAACCATTTGTGTTTTCGTTTGGGTTTTTTGGAACTTTTATAGGACAGTTTTGCCCCTAGAAGGCTAGAGAAAATAGAAATAAAAAATTCTTAAAACCCTGAGTGTCTGCTTTCATATGAGCTTGTGAGTGACGAAGACATTCAACGCTGGACATGGAAACGGGAAAACTGTAACAATGGCGCTCGTGAAGTGGATGTAGAATCCATGTGCGGAGTTTTATTAAGGAATCGGAGCAAAATCGTGAGAACGAAGAGGAAACAGGCGGAGTCGGGAAACCAGAAAATAGCAATCAGCGTGGCGAAAAATCCAAATATACACTAAGACAAAAGCGAAAAACAGGAAAACGTACGTGGAAAGCAAACGAGATCAATGGAAACAAACGGCGGGTAAATTGGCGAAACTTCACAAAGAGTGAACTGTATGAGTGTGTGGTATATAAACCCCATAGACAGGAATTGAAAACTACATTAACCGGAAGCAGGGCGGATTTGGGGGCCCTAAGCGATTCCAGATATGGGAATGTCGTGCATGTGCAGTACGATAGGAATGTTCCACTATTCATGAATCATGGGGGGGGCCCCGCATTTGAAAAGATGTAATAATAATGCTAAAATCTTAATGGATATAGACAGACCATACAATACATGATAGAAAAGTAATAAGTACTATATGATTTATATAGGCTTCTTGGTATTGGTCAGGGCCCCTTAATTCCTATATTCCTAATAGGGGCCCTAAGCGGCTGCTTACCTCGCTTATTGGTTAAGTCCGCCGGAAGTGTCAGTATTTTGGTGTGGGTTCACTCACGTGACGAGGAGGGGAATGTGCACCAGATGTTGGCATCTTTTACTGCTAAAATGACATATTTTATCAGGTAACTTCTATTTCAGTTCACATTCTCAATCAATTAAGTGATGTCATTTCCTGCTTATTACTGCGACACTATCTGCTAGGCGAACGTCACATAATGTCACATGGTATCAGTTGTTGGTTTCACAGCATTTTAGTATGAATCTTGGCAAACAAGCAAGGACCTACGCTATACCTGATACCCGTCTCCGTGTTGATGCTTCTTTAATGTAGGGATTTCTAGTTTTTTTGTTTTAGCTACAGCTTCATTAAATCAGTTCTTATTTGTTGAATCGCTGTGAGAAATGAGATTACAACACAAATAGTTACATGAAGCTAAGCGCATTTTGTGCATGTTAGTTAGCAATCAGTGATGTTATGGTTGGGATTAAAAGAGGTTGTTTGTATGGTAGTGCTAAAAGCTACTGAGGGCTGCTTGTGATATTGAATAAGACTACTATCTATAAGTCATCATTACTATTAGGAAACCTCATGACGTAGCACGGGGATTCAACAGCTATTACACATACACACAAGAGCAGAAATCGTAGTTACTTAGAAAATGCTTGATAGGCCACGCCCCCAAGCAACAGTAGCGGTTGGTGCATTAAAAAACGACCAAATAGGAAAGCTTGCTAGTATGATCGTACAGTATTCCTGCTAAACCTTTCTTATATTAATACAGTTGTAGTTTTATTTTTTTATACCATTTTCATAGCTACTATATCTTGCATTACAGACAGCTTTCTTTCTTTCCTTCCTTTTAAACTCATGTTATGGTTATTTTAGACTAATATCAACTTTAAACATATGTGTTTAGGCAGAGCCGGTCTTTAACATTCCGTAAGCAGCGATTTCTTTCTGCAGAGGTCAAGATTTTCCACAATCTGGAGTGTCCCAAATGTGTGTGCTTAAAGGAAATGTGTCAGAGGGTTGCATGTGACCAGGATTTGTATTTGTGTGTGTGTGTGTGTGTGTGTGTGCCGGGGGGACAGCATGGGGTTTCAGTGCATGTAGTGATGCTGACTCTGCCGGGGTTGGAGTGTTTTTCACTTGATAACTTAGCTGGATTCCAGGATGTCCTGCAGACTCTGCAGTCAATAACACAACATTCTCTCCCTCTCTCTCTCCCTCTCTCTCTCTCTCTTTCTCTTTCTCTCTCTCACACACACTAGTTAAATACAGATATGTACTCATTCTGTTGTGGTTCACCCTCTGATTAGATCTTAAATCACATGAAACTCTCCCAGATTTTACACTGTACTACATCACCGCAGTGTTTCCTGCACTGACCCTCATCCAGAACTCTTGATTGGATCAGTTGTGAGGAAAAAAACAACACTAAGCCAAACTACGAGCTGTTGTGGTTACCAGGCTGTACATTGCTGGAGGCTACGGGCGCACGCAGCTCCACCGGGACCAGACCAGCATCTGATTGGCTAGAGCTTGCTCTCTCTGAATGCGGATTGGATGGCTGTGCACAGTGAAAGGATCGGAAGGCCGTGGCCATGGGGTGAAAGGTCACTGTGATGAGTATGATTTCTGACAGGTTGGGCCTGGGGTGGGCATGAGCCTCGGTTCCTGCCAGATGTTTCAGCTGGGATTTTTTTTTTTTTTTGTCTTTAAACAAAACCATGTTTTAACAGCAGGGATGAGTGTGTAGGAACATGAGAAAGCTTAATGGCCATAACAGGCGGAAATAAACCATTTAATTGATCAAAACTGAATAAAATATTGATCACAAAATGACAGGAAGGCTGGGGTAACTCATATAACCGCTGTTTATATCTGTCGTGAAAATAAAACACACATCATTCCAAACCTTGAGGCAGATGGACGACAACAGAACTGCTGTCAGCCAAAAAAATGAATCAGGAGGAACAAACTGGACAGCTGAAAAGACCAGGTGATGATTTTCCAATCTTTAACTGTCCAGTTTCAGTGTCTCTGTGCCCACTATCCCACTCATTAGTCACTGATAACTCAGCTAGACAACTAGCTGACTGAAGCAGTGCTGAATCAGAAGCAAAGCTATTCATATTAGTCTTTAAAGCAAATAAAAACCAGTCCCACATTCACTGGCCATGTATGTTTTATCATTGCAGGAAAATGTTGGAAATTGGATTTATTGTCCAACTCATGAGTTTCACAAACAGGAGTTCAGCTCTAGCCCTGCAGTTTGTTCTGGTGGTTATGACAGGCATGGCCTTTCTGCTCTCTCCATCTCTACTCCAGCTCTCAAACTCTCTCCAGAGAGCTGGTGAGGAAAAATAAATATTTTTAGCGATTGCACTTCTCAACTGCCTGTCATCCCTTTCTCTCTCTCTCTCTCTCTCTCTCTCGCTCCGATCCTTCCTTCTTCTTCTTTTTTTTCCATGCGCTTGAGTCCATGGGAAAAGTGGGTCTCTCCACCCAGTTTCTCACTCTTCCACTTGACTTCCATAAGCTTGCCACAGCAGCCCATCGACAAGCCAGCTTCCCCCCCGGGAGTGGGTTTCCATGGCAACTGCCTGTACCGGAGCCACTCGGCGAAAAAAAGCCTTTCGTTCAGGGTTCCACGGTTTCTCGCTGCCGTGCCCCTCTTTTGACAGGAGGAACAAGAGAGCAAGTGAGAGAGAGAGAGAGAGAGAGAGAGAGAGAGAGAGAAGTGTAGGAAAGGGGAAGTGAGAAGGAAAGGAAATGGAGATAGAGTGGGAGAGGAGTGTGATGGAAACTGGACTGGATAAAAGAAGAAAAGCAGAAGAGAGGAAAAGTGGAGAGAGAGCAAGAGAGAGAGAGAGAGAGAGAGCGAGAAGTATAGGAAAGGGGAAGTGAGAAGGAAAGAAAATGGGAGATAGAGTGGGAGAGGGGTGTGATGGAAAGTGGACAGGATAAAAGAAGAAAAGCAGAAGAGAGGGAAAGTGGAGAGAGAGAGAAAGAGAGAGAGAGAGAGAGAGAGCATTATGCTGGAGCCGAGTGAAGAGGAAGAAGAGATAGTGAGATTATCCCAGGGCCATGTGGCATCCCTACTGTGCTAATGTGTGTTTAAACAGTCTGAGCTGCAAGAGTCCAGACTAAAGATACAAAAATGATCCTGAGTCTGTGTGTGTGTGTGTGTGTGTGTGCATCATCATCTATGCATCCTTAAACTTCAGATAACCTCTAAACCCATCTTCAATCCCTCTATTCCTGTAAATGTTTAAAAGGATGTACATCGAGGATATACATTGCGGTTCTTCATCGAGAAGGAAAACACCATGATCGTGACTTTTCTGCTTTATTTATACAATTGATCAAATTTTAATAACTCAGGGATTTATTATTCATTACTCTCTGTTTGAATATCAATGTGCCTTTAATGTTAGATCCCTACAGACCACTGTGTCCATCAGCAGTAGCACTTTTGTGTGTTTGGATCAAATAATTCATGACGAGGAGGATCATGTGCTTTCACATTGAGGGTATTGATTCTTGGTTCGAAGGTCCAGTTCGGAGATCATAAACGACTCACAATTATCTATACGCGTTGAGATGAGTTATATGACTTTATGTATTGTATTATAAGGCAAATCATGTGACACAAGGACTATTTAGCCTAGTAGATCCTAGCACTGTTGCAAATAGCACTGTTTTTGTTTCTCTTTTACTCCTGTCTCAATCCAGGGTCTCTGCTTCGATCCTGAGTAAACCTTTCTGTTCTCGTGGGTTTCCTCCGGGCTCTCTGGTTTTCTCCCACCTTCTAAAACACACTGCAGTACATTCACTCTCTATGATGAATGGCAAGGAAGTGTGAAATGTGTGTATTGTGCGCATGGTGGCATGCAGTGGACCACCTTTCTATCCATGGCTACACAGCGTTGGTCTGGAACCTTCGGATTCAATAAAACAAGGGATAATGTGAATTTAAATACATAAATGAAAGTATTTGAACTGAGAAATTTGCTCCGAGAGCCGACTGTATGGAAAAAGATACCACTGACATGTGAATATCCTGTTTTAAAATCTGCAAGTGATTTGCATTGAAAGGACACAAGAATCAAAAACTATAGCAGAAGAAGGAATATATAAAGAATCGCATCATGACACGGTTAATGTAAAAATCTCATCCCATGCTGAGGGCTCTAGAGATTCACCTGTTTACAAAACCATTAGCCCGAAGCGTGCTGCTTCAACTCTACGATGCTTCATATTGGGCTTGAGGAAGTCAGGATGGATTTCGGTTTTTAACTATAGATAAGAATATGTACGTGTACACAGATCACTACAGCATACACACTGTCGGCCCTGTCAGAATTCAGGTTCGGGGAATAATGTTGCCTCACATATGTGGCAGAAGACAGGATTGTTGCATGTGTGTGTGTGTAAAGGAGGCGGCGACAGTGGCGGTGGCGTGACGATGCAGCCTCGTTACGTATGTGTGTGAGCCTCCGGTGGCGTGGTGATGCTCTGCTGCTATAAATAGACAGGCCTCTCTTCAGTCGTTAAACTGAATCCTGACTGCTGTTCTAACCTGCACACATGGAGTGATTAAGGCTCCTGCTGTGCTCACACACAGGAGACGACAACACACACACACACACACATATAGGTATACACACTAAGACACACCTGAGCCAAAGATAATTGAATTTAACGTCTGATCATAAACTAAAGTCGTAGTAAGGTTTAACGACAAGGCTTGTGATGTGGATATGGACTTTTCATTCAGGTTTGCTTTGATAGCATGAGATATTTGATTATATTGGGATCAAAAATGAAGAGATAAGTCACACTAGAAAATATTGACTGTTGTGTTGGACAGAAATGTAGTGTGTGTCTGCATCAATATACTGTGCATTATCATTCATTCGTTTAAAGAGCTACGATTTACTGCAAAAAAATGTTCAAAGAGTAACTCTCTCTCTCTATCGCCTCTCTCTCTTACCTCTCTCTCTCTCTCTCTCTCTCTCTCAGCCATCCACGAGTTCCCTGAAGACATCTTTACTAAGGAACAGAGGAAGAGGGGGGCTGTGCTGCTACATGTGCTATGTGTGAGTTGATCATACAATACACTTCTCTTCAATGCTTTCAGTGCTTCCTCTATTATCAGAGACTATACAGTATGGTTGATTTTCACTAAGGAAAAGAAAGAAGAAACAGCCAGCAGTGAGAGTAAAAGCACTCAGGGTTTCCCTGTTATTACCCTGCAATCACCGGCTCAGAGGAGCTCAGATTTGTAAAGGTCCAGTTCCTTGCTTTACTGAAAGGTTTAACATGGCAGCAGATTTCTGATCATGCTTAACTGTAATGTTTAACACTAGAAATAAGACCATTTGTGATTTCTCACTTCTGAGATGTTCAGTGTTTTGCCGCTTGACTCTATCTACCGAGCCGTCTGTGTTTTTCACCTACTTCCTGGTTTTCACGCGATATAAGACACACACTGTTTACTTTCTGATTGGGTTTCTGCTGCTAAGCATCCAGTCATAACCTTTAACCACCATGTCAGTATACGTACACGGTACACATTTGGCACCACAATTCAATTCAATTAAAAAAAAAATTGTATTTATTCCCAAGGGGGCAATTTAAGCAGCGTTTAAAAAAAAAAAAAGATCTGTGCAAATACAAAATAAAATAAAATAAAATAAATAACAAAATACAATTGTTGTAATGATGATAAATGGAATAAGTCCGTTAAACGTCTGTATAAAATATCTGTAAAAGTAAACATCTGTATAAAATACCTGTAAATAAATATGAACTGTTTAAACTGTGAAAATAGGTACTGCTTAATAGCCGAAACAGAAGAAGCATATATTAATAAATTAAATAAAAATAAATAAAATAATTATTGTACTGTTAACACTGCAAAAGCTCTATTAAACCTGCTTCAGTGCATAACCCAGGTAAAAAAAAAGAAATGCTTCTAAATTACAAGTGTGAAATCTTCCTCTATCCAGGGTTAAATGCGTGGTTTAAAACGACAGAAACCCGGATTTAAGCACAGTCTGAAAAGCCCTATTGACTATTAACACTTGCTGGTTTTCCTGTTAATGTTAGAATTTTAAAAACCCTTTACTATAGCAGTCTAATAAAATTCATACACTAGACGGTAGTGCATAGGGTAAGTGCATAGTGTGTAGTAGGTCATTTGGGACACAGCTTGTGGTTGAGACGCAGGCAATAAAGGAACTTATTACAGTTCAGGGAAGTGTTTCAGTATGTAGTAGAAACTTTCACCGTGCGAGGGGTTTTCCCGGGCTGCCACACATAATCAGTCATTATATTAGTTCGCTATTTTAATATTCACTAGAAATGTTTTGTTTTCAATTAGTGTTTTCTAAGGAATGTATTTCCCAGTTTGTAGGTGAATCTTGACTAATCCCCATGTAAGTTGGACTGGGAAAGTGCATGATATGTCGTTGATGATTATATGACAGGCATTCAGAAAATTCTCGCCATTTTGACCGTTCTGGACACGAGTGTACAATATTTTTTAGACTTTTGACCAGTTTTTTTTACTCCACTGACTCGATATGTTTCGCATTTGGACCTGATAAATCTGAAAGCTTGTGCATTGCAGCTTTAAAAAATTTTAACGTTTTTGCGAGGGACTTTTTACAACATTTTACAAACAAAAGTCTTTGGCTTATTTTTAATCCTTTGTTTCTCTTTCGTTTTTTATTGTCAATGAGTCATTTGTTAATGTAATCGTTCAGTTATTCACGTATGTCATGCTAGCATTGATTAAAAATCCTCCATGAGGGAAATCTGAGCTGCATGAGCACACATCTCTGTTGGGGTTTATATCAGTACAGATATCTTTTTGTCATTTTGAAGAAAAGAAAAAATTCAGAGACAAGGACTCTGGTTATTTTTTCTCTCTCTCTCTCTCTCTCTCTCTCTCTCTCTCTCTCCCAGGCCATTTATATGTTCTACGCTCTCGCTATTGTCTGTGATGACTACTTCGTCCCCTCCCTGGAGAAGATCTCAGAGGTGAGTTGTCACTATGGCCGGGCACCGTACGAGCGGCCTCACTAGGCGATGACAGCTCAATTTGTTCCCCGTCCTTGGTTTGAGATGTTAGCGCAACGCGTCACCAAATCCAGTTAAAGGTCTTGCTAATGAGGAGCATCTGGAAAGTGCACTTCTCTTCAGGGCTGAGAAGGTGCTGTGGCTTGCGTCCCTGTACGGCTTTTTTTTCCACCTCAGATAATGCCGCTTTTGTGGGGAGCTTAGGCAAAGAAATGAGATTGAACGGAATCATAATCCCGTGCGATATGTACCTCGTTTTGGGGTGTCCGGATGCTTTTCGCACTGCGTCTGTTACTTGACCTACATTTTTATCCCTGCGCCGTGTTTGTTTTTCTGCTTTTCCAACTGCATAATCATCTGTTCACCCGCTTCAGAACCTGCAACTCAGTGAGGATGTGGCCGGAGCTACGTTCATGGCTGCTGGAAGCTCCGCCCCTGAGCTCTTCACCTCTCTGATTGGTCAGTTCAGAGGTCACGTCAGTGTCATTTCAGTTGTGTTGTGTGATTGATCACAGTTCTGTAACACAAAGATTATTAAGTGAGCATTAAGCAAAAGATCTTTAGTTAAAAGGGTCTTAACTGGTCTGGGAACTAGGCCACTTCGAGGAATTACAAGCGGAAAATGTGTTCAGATTTAGCTTGTAATTAATTTTAACAAATTTTCACCATAGTGTTTATCACTGTGACATGAGCAACTATAGTTAGAAGAATGAAGGAATGAACAAATGTATTGATTATATTAATGAATTGAGCATTAACATCAGACACATTTAATTTGTCATGCGATCGGATAATTCAATTAATCAGTGAAGTGACGACGTAATAATTCTGACAGGTCCAGGCTTGTTCATGAAAGCGTTTCAAATTTCTGAAGGCAGGAAGCCCTCCTAGCTAATCAGAGCGTCTGTTTGATTGACAGGTGTGTTCATCACTAAAGGGGACGTGGGAGTGGGAACGATTGTCGGGTCAGCTGTCTTCAACATCCTCGTCATCATCGGAGTGTGTGGCATCTTCGCTGGTCAGGTAGCTGCCTGCGCCGTCTGTTTAACGAACACACACACCATGTAGGAAATGGGAAGAGTGGGAAAAGTGTTCCTTAAGCTTCTAAATATGTACATTTTGTCTCCACATGACAAAACACGCTGACGGTTATTTTTTCTAGTGCTATCAGAATATCTATTAAAGAGCAACGTGTAGCATGTTTTATCTATTTATAGTTGCATTACATATTGTGGAAGATACTTACAAAAACATCCTGAAAAATTTCCTTTTTTGGAAAAATGTCACCATAGCAACAATATTATGCTTTTGTTTCATCTTTGTGGAGTTTTACTACAAAAAAATGTCAATGTATAACAGCATTAATACACTAATCAGCCATAACATTATGACCACTGCCAGGTGAAGTGAATAACACTGAGTATCTCCTCATCATGGCACCTGTTAGTGGGTGGGATATATTAGGCAGCAAGTCAACATTTTGTCCTCAAAGTTGATGTTAGAAGCAGGAAAAATGGACAAGCGTAAGGATTTGAGCGAGTTTAATGAAGGGCCAAATTGTGATGGCTAGACCACTGGATCAGAGCATCTCCAAAACTGCAGCTCTTGTGGGGTGTTCCCGGTCTGCAGTGGTCAGTATCTATCAAAAGTAGTCCAAGGAAGGAACAGTGGTGAACCGGTGACAGGGTCATGGGCGGTCAAGCCTCACTGATGCACGTGGGGAGAGAAGGCTGGCCCGTGTGATCCGATCCAACAGACGAGCTACTGTTGCTCAAACTGCTGAAGAATTTAATGCTGGTTCTGATAGAATGGTGTCAGAATACACATGACGGGTCAGGGCTGTTTTGGCAGCGAAAGGGGGACCAACACAATATTAGGCAGGTGGTCAAAATGTTAAGGCTGATCGATGTTTGACAAGGGCTAAATTGTGATGGCTAGACGACTGGATCAGAGCATCTCCGGTCTGCAGTGGTCAGTATCTATCAAAAGTAGCCTTTAAGTCCTGTAAGTATACTTTAAGTCTTGGGCCCCACCTCACAACTTACAGGACTTAAAGGATCTGCTGTTAGCATCTTGGTCCAGCACACCTTCAGGGATCTAGTGGAGTCCATGCTTCGACAGCAAGGGGGACCAACACAATATTATGCAGGTGGTCATAATGTTATGCTTGATCTGTGTATAAACCAGATTGGTCTTGCAGCCAGGACTTTCTGGAAAAACACCTTCTGACCAATCAGAATCAAGAATTCAAAAGCAATGTATAATACAGTGTAAAACTGTTTTTAGTCAAATGAAATCATTTCATGCCAAAGTAAAAGTCCTTTATAATATTTTTATTATATTTATTTCCCTGAGACTGCTGATGCCTCGTAGTCTGAAGAACAGCCAAGAAACATTTTTTACTACACTGTAAAATGCACAAGCTTTCAACCAGTGAAAATGGATTCCTTGTCCTGTTGTTTTGAGGTGTTAACAATTCTTACACATAAGCCTGCTGCCATTTTGGGAGAAAATCTTGATTGACACTTCAAAGTTTGTGCCTTAGCTTAACCCAGCGTTTAGCTTTTCATCCACACTGCATTCTGCAATCTGTCACACACAATAAAGCTGGATGATTTCAACCAGAATCACAAACTGTTCCAGCAGTTTATTATTCCGATACAATGACAAAGAATCAGGAGGAATTTTTAAAAAAATGGAGATTCCTAATCTGCAGTAGATATATTCGATCTATTTATCCATTTGAATGCAGGAGACTTCTGGCTTCTGAAGCCTCCACTGTTTTGTAGTCTCTCATTTGAATGTTCCCAGCAGCACTGAGTTGTGACTGCTCCGTCTACTGATAATGGGCCCGGCGTTCGGCGCTAGTTTGCAGTAGGTTCTGACAGACTTGAGCTTTTTTCTTTTTTTTTTGGGAGCTTAGCTTTTCATAAAGAGCATAAACATGAATAATGAGGCTTCTGCTTGAACTCCGGCCCGATGCTGAAAAGTTTAATAATAAAAGTTTTGTGGCCGTTAGCGAAGCTGAGGAAGTCTGTGTTTTTAGCCACAGCGCTTATGATTTTTGATCTCTTGCTTCAGTGATATAAGAGACCTAGATTTTCAGCTGAAACAGAAATCAGACTGAATTATACAGCGGATACAGGCAAAAAATGATGAATATTTCTTTGCAATTCTTTTCTTTAAATTCTTTATTTCGGTGTAGCAGCATAAACAGCAGCACTGAAAAGGGGAATAACAATGTGGATGAGGTCAAATGATCAAACTCCATAGCAAAGGATGTTGATTATTCATTCTTGGTCTACAGTGGACTAGTTGGAGAAAGTTTCTATTGTGTGGTAGGGAAAAGGGGATGCAAAGGGGATTACAATGACATTTGTATGAAAAGGGTAACTTGTTCTTTACCGTCTCAAAGTCTGGCTGTAATGACCTTATATATTCTATCCGCTTGGTCCAGAGTTTTATGAACACATTTTTCTGAAGATGAAGGGAATAATCTTTTCCATAACATAAATATCATTTACATTTGGAAGATACCTTTATCCAGAGCAAAAATACACTACCAGTCAAAAGTTTGACACACTTTCTAATTTTCCATGGTCTTTCCTGATGTTTATTTCTTTCTACATTGTAAAACAATGCTGAAGGCGGCCGAAATCCACAATAATGTCCTTTGAACAGTTGATGTTGAGATATGTCTGCTACTGATGCTCTGTAAAGCCTTCATAACGCCTCTAATCTGAGGTGCTGTTAATTGGTGATTTCTGAGGCTGGTAACTCTAAATGAACTTCTCCTCTGCAGCAGAGGTAAGTTTTGGTCTTGCTTTACTGGGATGGTCTTCATGTGAGCCAGTTTCGTCAGGGTGCTTGATGGGTTTTGTAAATGCACTTGACAATACTGTTCTTGCAAGAACTATTCCAGAACACCTGACCTTCGTGTCTTAAAATAACAACTGACTGTTTTTTTGTTGTCGTTACATATGGATTACTTAAGTCCATGTGTGTTATTTCATAGTGTTGAAATCTCCAGTATTGTTCTAGAATGTAGAAAATAAATATCTAAACAAAAAAACATTGAATTAAAAGGTGTGTCCAAACTTTTCACTGGTAGTGTACGTTTAATCTCATTTTATACAAGTGAGCAATTGCTCAAGGGCTCAGCAGCGGCAGCTTGGCGGACCTTGGATTCAAACTCACAACCTTCTGAGTAATCCAACACCTTGACCACTAAGCTACCACATCCCCCACTTATCAATCCATCCACATATACCTCTTGTATCGTTGTCGGTTCAGGAAGCAACTAACACCCAGTGAGCACCTTTTTATCAGAAGATGATAAAATGCTAAATAAATATCCTTACCAGGAAATCAGCATTTCCTAAACAATAACGTGGGCAAGTGGAAAGGCAGGGCAGTGTTAAGTAGGCTTTCCACTGCTTTATGAAGCTCTGCCCAGTGCCATTACTTTCAGTTTGTGCCAAGATTTTATAGTTGGCTATCACCTATAAACTATATAATCATTCTTGTGATCCAGTAGAAGGCACAAAGGATGAAGTAAAAGTGTAAAAAGGATAAAAACAAGCTGTGTGGCAAAATATTATATTGGCTTTTCCTGTCAGTAATAAAATTCTAAAAAGTATTTATTTATTCATTTATTTATTGGGGAGGCTTCGATACTGATACTAGGGATTAGGTCTGATGCTTGTACTCCTTCTCCAAAACAAATGCTTTATTACCATCTGATACTAGATGACATTAGGCTAGCGTATGGCAATAAATGACAGAGTCTGGACGTGTAAATACAATCACCTGCAGTAAAACACACTAAAGTAAGGCTATAAACAAACTACACCATGCACATGACTTCAACAGCACCAGACAACAGTTTCCATCTTTATTTAAAAACACCTTCCCTCATACACTGGGCTCTTTTGGCAGATGAATCTGAATGAATGAAAAATTATGAAGATGGAGTAGTTTGAGTATGAATATGAGCTGAATATGAGTTTTTCCTGTTTAATGTCCCTGACAACCTCTGAAGCCTCATTCAGCCACTTGTTAGTAACCACCTGCTGTAGAATAAAGCGTGAAAATATCTTGAGCTTGTGCTAATCACAGATCGTATTTCAGGCATTTAACCCTAAACTTACTGACTATGGAGCGATGGAGCGGAAAGGGCAAAAAAATGAAACCGTATTTCTGGGGATTTTTAGACTCCTCCCTGCAGCGGTCATGGTATCTTTATTTAAGAGTGTGATGGTGGTTAACCTGAGGGTGCAGAACAGGGTTAGGGTTTGTGGTCATTACGTTATAACAATTGATCACAAGGTGCCATGTATTGTGCGGCAGAGGGTGTTCATGAGGAAGGAACAATGAAGAGAGAGTGAGAGAGCATGAGTGAAAGAGAGAGAGAGAGAGGGAGAAAGAGAGGTTGAGAGAGCAAGAAAGAGAGAGTTAGGGAGCAAGAGAGAGAGAAGGTGAGAGAGAGAGCATGGGAGAGATAGTGAGAGTGAGAGAGCAAGAGAGAGAGAGAGAGAGTGACAATGAGAGAGGGTGAGAGAGTGAGAATGAGAGAGAGAGAGAGAAATAGAGCGAGCACCTCACTTCTGTGAGCACTGAACACTGAGGCACTGAGGATGCTTCCTTTCCCCTTCTCTCTCCGCTTCACTCACTCTGTCAGTCACTCATGTACTCTAATGACCCTCTCCATTTTTCTCCAAGTTTTAAGCAAATTTGATCTGTTTAAGATAAACAGAGCTAAAGAAAATGACCCATAATGCACCTGATTGCTTCGAACGGTGTAGATTATTTCATTATGAGAATCAGTGCTAACCTAGATATCCTGAAAATGAAAACTATCCATACTCGCATACTTTATTATTATGCTTATAAATCCAAATATTTCTTCAGACTATACAGTTAAATATCACTGCATTTTATTATGTCTATTGTTAGCCTGAAGCCCGAGACATACTCAAGGGTTTTTGTGGTACAAATAATCAGTTTCTCTCTCTCCCTCTCTCTCTCTCTCTCTCTCTCATTCTCTCTCTCTCTGTGCTAGGATTTTCTTATTAGAAATGTTTGCACGTCTGCATTAGTATGTATCAGCTGTCCTCCTGTCTGAGCGACACACGAGGGACTGTGAGTCAGCGTTATTGTGTGTGATCAGTAATGTGGATCTCGGTCTCTCGCTTACAGACGGTGGCTCTTACCTGGTGGTCTCTGTTCCGAGACTCGCTCTACTACATCCTCTCAGTTCTGGCTTTGATCTTGGTAAGTGTGTGTGTGTGTGTGTGTGTGTGAGAGAAAGCGAGAGAGAGAGAGAGAGATGAGAAACATCCTTTTGCCTTTAAGCTGAACGCTGTCAAACGTTTGCTTATCCTTTCTGAATAAAATTCTGATGTGATATTATGAGATATTCTCTAACAACATGATGCTTGCCGTCATTAATTCGCTGCCTTTATTCATTTCCTGAACTGCTCCCTCTAGGTCATCTATGATGAGAGGGTTGTGTGGTGAGTCTAATTACAGCCCCTTCATTACTTTTACATATGAATGAATGCATCAAACAGCCTTTATTACCTCTGCTTCCACAGAATGGCAACGGAGTAAGAAAGAGTTTGTTAATCAGCGAGCGTTATTACCTCCTTTTAACCGGCGAGCGCAGTCGTACCCCACGGAGTAGCTCGGTCGATGTCGTACGCGGCATTTATCATGCTATGGTCCAAATGAACTAATTCCAAATAGAGCTTGTGTCTGGCACCGAGCTTTATTTATCTGTCTTGTGTACACTCTTCCAGGTGGGAGTCCATGCTCCTGATCTCCATGTACGGAGTTTACATTCTCATCATGAAGTGAGTGAATGCAGTCGCGTGGAGTTGAGCGCAAAAGTTTGCATACCCTCCGGACACAGTGTACGAAAACAAATTCACACCCAGACATTTAGACCTCTGATTTACTAAGTAAGGAAGAATACTGGACAAGGAGCGGTGTTATGGTCTCCTAACAGAAATTTTCACCTCATCAACAATTACAGGCTATCTGAGTCCGGCGTACCAAACCCCAGTGTTACCATAGAAACACATTCAAATGAGAACATTTATATAAACTTGGGCTTTGCCTTCTAGCCGAAAGTATCTGACCAATCAGATTTGAGCAACCAGCAGTTGTCTAATTTGGAATGCATTTGTAATAGCAACATTTTTATTCATAGCGTGTTTAAAGATACACTATATTGCCAAAAGTATTCGCTCACCTGCCTTGACTCGCATATGAACTTAAGTGACATCCCATTCCTAATCCATAGGGTTCAATATGACGTCGGTCCACCCTTTGCAGCTATAACAGCTTCAACTCTTCTGGGAAGGCTGTCCACAAGGTTTAGGAGTGTGTTTATGGGAATTTTTGACCATTCTTCCAGAAGCGCATTTGTGAGGTCACACACTGATGTTGGACGAGAAGGCCTGGCTCTCAGTCTCCGCTCCAATTCATCCCAAAGGTGTTCTATCGGGTTGAGGTCAGGACTCTGTGCAGGCCAGTCAAGTTCATCCACACCAGACTCTGTCATCCATGTCTTTATGGACCTTGCTTTGGTCACTGGTGCACAGTCATGTTGGAAGAGGAAGGGGCCAGCTCCAAACTGTTCCCACAAAGTTGGGAGCATGGAATTGTCCAAAATGTCTTGGTATGCTGAAGCATTCAGAGTTCCTTTCACTGGAACTAAGGGGCCAAGCCCAGCTCCTGAAAAACAACCCCACACCATAATCCCCCCTCCACCAAACTTTACACTTGGCACAATGCAGTCAGACAAGTACCGTTCTCCTGGCAACCGCCAAACCCAGACTCGTCCATCAGATTGCCAGATGGAGAAGCGCGATTCGTCACTCCAGAGAACGCGTCTCCACTGCTCTAGAGTCCAGTGGCGACGTGCTTTACACCACTGCATCCGACGCTTTGCATTGCACTTGGTGATGTATGGCTTGGATGCAGCTGCTCGGCCATGGAAACCCATTCCATGAAGCTCTCTGCGCACTGTTCTTGAGCTAATCTGAAGGCCACATGAAGTTTGGAGGTCTGTAGCGATTGACTCTGCAGAAAGTTGGCGACCTCTTCGCACTATGCGCCTCAGCATCCGCTGACCCCGCTCCGTCAGTTTACGTGGCCTACCACTTCGTGGCTGAGTTGCTGTCGTTCCCAAACACTTCCACGTTCTTATAATACAGCTGACAGTTGACTGTGGAATATTTAGGAGCGAGGAAATTTCACGACTGGATTTGTTGCACAGGTGGCATCCTATCACAGTTCCACGCTGGAATTCACTGAGCTCCTGAGAGCGACCCATTCTTTCACAAATGTTTGTAAAAACAGTCTGCATGCCTAGGTGCTTGATTTTATACACCTGTGGCCATGGAAGTGATTGGAACACCTGATTCTGATTATTTGGATGGGTGAGCGAATACTTTTGGCAATATAGTGTACATAATTGGACGTCTTGTGCAACATTAAGGGAGGAAACAGACAGTAACTGAGATGTTTGCGTGTGATGAACGTTTCCAGGAGCTCCGGGAAGTACGAAACCAACCGAAGCAGAGAGACTGATCAAAATATTCTCACAGTAAATGAATAAAATTTATTAATTTATGGTCTTAAATTATGGTCTTAAGGTCCTTAAAGGTGAAGTTCACTACCAGAACAAAAATCTACAAATAATTTCCTCGCCCCTTCGTCATCCAAGATGTTCATGTCTTACTTTCTTCAGTCGTAAAGAAACGATGTTTTTTGAGGAAAACATTTCAGGATTTTTCTCCATATAGTGGACGTCTATGGTGCCCCCAAGTTTGACCTTCCAAAATGCAGTTTAAATGTAGCTTCATAGAGCTCTGAACGATCCCAGCCCAGGAAGAAGGGTGTTATTTAGCGAACCGATCGGTCATTTCCTTATAAAAATAAAAAATTGTATACTTTTTAACCACAAAAGCTCATCTAGCGCTAGCTATGGGATGCTCGTTCGCTGCGCTACGTACTACGTAATCACGTCGAAAGGTCACGCGTGAACTACAGACCCAGTGTGGAGAAGGAGGAGCGCTCCGAAGTTGCTGTGTGTGGAATGGCACAAAGTTATATGTACCGTTTTGTTAATAAAGAGCATTTGACTTATTTGCACTTCCTTTTTCTTTGTACGTTTGGCTTGTAAACACTGGGTCTGTAGTTCCACCTACGTCACGCGTGACCTTCTGACGTGATTATGTAGTAGGTAGCGTCGCGGACGTGCATCCCAGAGCTAGTGCTAGAGTGGTTAAAAAGTATACAATTTTTTATTTGTATAAGAAATGTTTCGCTAGATAAGAGCCTTCTTTCTGGGCTGGGATCGTTCAGAGCTCTTTGTAGCTGCATTTTGGAAGTCCAAACTCACGGGCACCATAGACGTCCACTATATGGAGAAAAATCCTGAAAAGTTTTCCTAAAATAAACATCGTTTCTTTACGACTGAAGAAAGATAGACATGGACATCTTGGATGACGAGGGGGCGAGGAAATTATTTGTAGATTTTTGTCCTGGAAGTGAACTTTAAGGCAGAGGGGTAAATTATAGGTATGGAGTTCTCTGATAAAGGCCTGTGTTTTGCACTTTTAGGGCAAACTGCATCCGTCCATCCATTTTCTATATCACTTATCCTACACAGGACACAGAACACAAGCTGTGTACAGGATGCCAGACTGTCACAGGGCACAATCTCACACACACACACGCACACACTTATACACACACTACGGACAATTTCGAAATGCCAATCAGCCACACACGTCTTTGGACTGGGAGTGGAAACCAGAATTCCTGGAAACAAACCTGCACAAACTCCACACACGCACAGAGCGGGAATTGAATCGAACCCACAACCCCAGCAGGGTGAAGCAAAACACATTAACCACTAAACCCTGCAAATGAGTTAGTCGTTAAGGGGAAATGTGCTAAACTGGACACCACATGCCACGTTCAATAGACTCTGTGGGTAAATAAAAAGATTTTTCTTTAAGCAGGTGCATATTTTCACACATAAATCAGTGTGAATTAAGATAATAATTCCCTCGTTGTTACCATGATACACAAATAGTGTCTAAAATATTATTACATTTCTAAAAAATAGTACTAAAAATCATTACTCTAGTTTGTTTTTTGAAGATGAATGATTGAGGTACATTTACATTCAGGGATGCAAACTTTTGCACTCATCTACAGAATTTTTTATACAAACTTTTTTATTTTTAGAAAGAGAAGACAGCTTGTTGTTGCAGTATGTGTGTGTGTGTGTGTGTGTGTGCTCACCTTGCTGTCATGTGTGTAGATTTAACAGTCAGATCGCGAGCTTCGTGGAGCGCCGGTGCGTCGGCTCAGGCCGGTGCTGCCTGCGAGGAGAAACCCCTCGAATCGACGACGCCGCGGAGGATGGAGCCAACTGCAATACCTCCATGGTGCTTCTGAGAAAAGGTCTCATCCTTTTTTACACCTCCATTTTATCTTATCTTGATGATAAAGGGGTGAAACACGAACATGTGCCTACTGTGAGGAGACAAGAAAAGGAAAGATTAATTTGTACTGCACTTTTGTTTCACACGGTAATAAGAATCGCGCTCAATTTCTGAAATAATAGTTCACAAATTGTCCGATATGATGCTGTTCAGAACTGTTTAGTTTTCCTGTTCTTCTGAAGAGTTTACAAAAATATTTTGAAATAGTATTTTGATTAGGTCACGTTATTACTGAGGAGTTTGTGGTGTTCTGGACAGGGACGCCACGCTGCTGCTGCATCTCTTCTTTTCCTAATTTAGTGCGATCCGGCGTGTGTTTACGCAGTTGCATCAGTCTGTTCGTATGTTTTGTGTCTGGGTGTGTGTGTGTGTGTGTGAGGTGCCGTCAGCAACTTGGTTAGTGTTTGTGGTAACAGTCACGTCATTATCTGTGATGATCTCTGTGTGTTTAGGGAGGACAGTGCGTGCAGTTCTGGCAGCCTGTCAGTGTATCTTAAAATACAACGTGTACAACCTACAAGTTTAAAAGTATGAAAACTTGGATATATTCATACTGTTCTCAGGTCAGTGTAGGTTAGGATATATTCATACTGTTCTCAGGTCAGTGTAGGTTAGGATATATTCATACTGTTCTCAGGTCAGTGTAGGTTAGGATATATTCATGCTGTTCTCAGGTCAGTGTAGGTTAGGATATATTCATGCTGTTCTCAGGTCAGTGTAGGTTAGGATATATTCATACTGTTCTCTGGTCAGTGTAGGTTTATATACTGTAACTTTGTACTGTTCTCTGGTCAGTGTAGGTTTATATACTGTATCTTTGTACTGTTCTCAGGTCAGTGTAGGTTTATATACTGTATCTTTGTACTGTTCTCAGGTCAGTGTAGGTTTATATACTGTATCTTTGTACTGTTCTCAGGTCAGTGTAGGTTTATATACTGTATCTTTGTACTGTTCTCAGGTCAGTGTAGGTTTATATACTGTATCTTTGTACTGTTCTCAGGTCAGTGTAGGTTTATATACTGTATCTTTGTACTGTTCTCAGGTCAGTGTAGGTTTATATACTGTAACTTTGTACTGTTCTCAGGTCAGTGTAGGTTTATATACTGTAACTTTGTACTGTTCCCAGGTCAGTGTAGGTTTATATACTGTATCTTTGTACTGTTCCCAGGTCAGTGTAGGTTTATATACTGTATCTTTGTACTGTTCTCAGGTCAGTGTAGGTTTATATACTGTGTCTTTGTACTGTTCTCAGGTCAGTGTAGGTTTATATACTGTATCTTTGTACTGTTCTCAGGTCAGTGTAGGTTTATATACTGTGTCTTTGTACTGTTCTCAGGTCAGTGTAGGTTTATATACTGTAACTTTGTACTGTTCTCAGGTCAGTGTAGGTTTATATACTGTATCTTTGTACTGTTCTCAGGTCAGTGTAGGTTTATATACTGTAACTTTGTACTGTTCTCAGGTCAGTGTAGGTTTATATACTGTAACTTTGTACTGTTCCCAGGTCAGTGTAGGTTTATATACTGTATCTTTGTACTGTTCCCAGGTCAGTGTAGGTTTATATACTGTATCTTTGTACTGTTCTCAGGTCAGTGTAGGTTTATATACTGTATCTTTGTACTGTTCTCAGGTCAGTGTAGGTTTATATACTGTAACTTTGTACTGTTCTCAGGTCAGTGTAGGTTTATATACTGTAACTTTGTACTGTTCCCAGGTCAGTGTAGGTTTATATACTGTATCTTTGTACTGTTCCCAGGTCAGTGTAGGTTTATATACTGTATCTTTGTACTGTTCTCAGGTCAGTGTAGGTTTATATACTGTATCTTTGTACTGTTCTCAGGTCACTGTAGGTTTATATACTGTATCTTTGTACTGTTCTCAGGTCACTGTAGATTTATATACTATATCGCTGTACTGCACTCAAGTCAGTAAAGGTTAACATACTGTATCTCGGTACTGTTCTCTAACCTGTCAGTGTCATTTGATATATCTGTACTGTTCTCGGGTCAGTGTAGGTTAATTTATCTCTGTACTGTTCTCAGGTCAGTCTGGTGCGGCACAGCAGGACTCTCCAGTAGTGATGGTGGATGAGCTGCTGATCCTCAGGCCTCACCAGCTCTCTTTTCCAGAGGCGGGGCTACGCATCATGATCACGCCCCATTTCTCACCTCGCACCCGTCTCAGCATGGCCGGCCGCGTGCTCATCAGTGAAGTGAGATTCTCTATACACACCATCACTCTCTCAGTATTCAGATATCACTCATGTCTACAGGTCACTTTCAGATTGACGTCTGGTAGTTTACATAGCACGGCACAGCCAGCAGGAGAACCTTCTGTTTCTAGGAGTTTCTTCTTGGAAGAAACAATAGGGAACACTGTTTTCACAGGCTGATTAAAATAAATAAAAGTGATATGGGTGGAAAACGGAGAAGTTTTTAAGGTTGCTCTGTGAAAAAAATGTATATATTGTATATACAGGGATAAAAATCATAGCTACGTGAAAATCACAGTGCATTTATTGAAATCGAATGCTTTTATAAGAAGTGAAGAAGTGAATGAACGGCAGCCGACATTACTGTCACAGCTGGAATAGAAAATAAACACAAATTTCTGACCAATCAGAGTTGAGAATTCCATAGATGTAAGAAGCAATGGTCTTCATACAGGCATGTTATTAAAAAACTGAACAATCGCTCTGGTTTATGGTAAAAATTGTAATGTTGATGAGTCCCTAGTAACGTTAAAAGTTATAGAAACTGTTGACTCTGGTTTTCAGAGACAGAGGTTGATAAGGGAATCAGGGCAAAGGGGAAGCCCGGTGAAGACATTTGGCTCTGGAGGGATTGAGAACGGAGGGAGTGTGGAGCGACCCCTTCAGGATGGAGAGAGGATAGACATAGATGGAGCCGTGAAAGCTGATAACCCTCAGCCTGAGGAAGAGGAGGACGGTGTTGAAATCTTCAGACCTCTCCATATACCAGGTTATCCCAAACCTCCTGCTATCTACATTTGTATCTTTACATCTGAAGTAGTAAATGAATAAATAAATCATGTATAATTTATGACTGTGTGTTGGCCAGATGGTTGTGGAGCCCGTGTAAAGTGGGTAGTATCATGGCCACTGGGTGTGCTGCTGTACTACACTGTCCCCAACTGCATTCTGCCCCGCTGGCATCGCTGGTTCATGGTCACCTTCATCACCTCCACACTCTGGATCGCCATCTTCTCCTACCTGATGGTGTGGATGGTAAGAGAATATAAAATTGCTGTTGAATTATCACTGCAGGCAGGCAGTATGATATGACTGATACTTAATAATAAGCAGCTACTCCGTTTATTTGTCCTTGGTAGTCCAGGGGCAGGATCCCAGGCTCTCACTGCTATGGTCTGGGTTCAATTCCAGGGCAGGGAACTAACCCAGCCACTGAGGGGTTAACTCTCAGTGTCGGTCCAAAGCTTGGATAAAATGTTAGGGTTGTGTCAGAAATAGCATCCGGGATAAAATCTACGCCAAAAGCAAAATATACAGACTGGATGATCCGCTGTGGCAACCCTGAACAGGGATCAGCTGAAGGACAACGACAACTCTGTTTATTTATTTATCTTTCCTGACCCAAGAGTCCTTCTTTTTTGGTTTCTGTTGGTGGTCAAGACAGAGGCAGAGGTTAATCTGCAGGTGACAGTTGGTGCAAAATAAAGGAGTAAACGAGTCCTTTCCCCTTCAGTGAATTCTGCTCGAAATGTATTCACTTCTGGTTTATCCAGAAAACCAGTAAAGCGCAGACTTTGATTTAGTTTGTGTTTATGATTTCCACTCAAACTAAAATTCGTTTCGACCTCAATGATATTAAACACTGTTATATCAACATTATATTTGTCCCTTCAGGTCACCATTATCAGCTACACCCTGGACATCCCGGATTATATCATGGGAATCACGTTCTTGGCAGCGGGCACCAGTGTGCCGGATTGCATGGCTAGCCTGATTGTAGCTCGCCAAGGTACAGGATAACAAGCGCTGTCTTCTTTTCTTTCTAGAAGTAGATGTAGCATTATAGATATGCAACGCAAACAATGAGCGTTTCAGAGTCTCAGTTTGTTCAGATACGTAAGGTCTAGGGTGTAAGAGTTTCGCTCATTTTTGCTATCCAAATGATCTCGTAGCTCGTCTAAACAGAACAAAAAGACCAAAATGAAAAGAACTTGAGTATTAGGAGGTTTTCACACTGGGCATGTTTTTTCTTGACTCACTTGATTCTATCGAACCTCAGTGAATTTGCGTTCATCATACATCATCGTTTAGAGAAAACAACAATATATATTTTTTTGTTTTTATATTATTTTGGTGCTATTTTGTGCAGCCTCCTGGTGGTCCAGCAGCAGGATCCCCAGCTCTCACTGCTGCAGCCCGGGTTCGATTCCCAGGCAGGGCGCTAACCCAGCTACTGAAAAGTTAACTCTCAGTGCGTCAGGAAGGGCAACCTGTGTAAAACCTGTGCCAAATCGACACATGCGGACCAAATGATCAGCTGTGGCGAACCTGAACAGGGAGCAGCCGGAAGAACAACACGTGCACCACTTCTGAGTTCCACAACGTTCCTATGACACACAAGCTACACGTGTTGTAGAAACTAACAATTTCATCATTGGTTAAAACACTTTACTTCCTAAACAAGTGGAGACGAGTTGCGTTCACATTTCCAGTGTAACCCAAACTCACCCCACCTCCTACAGGGTAGTCTCAGGTTCGGTAGCGTGGTGCACTTCACATTACAAATTTTTCATACAAACCGTGTTCTGTTTCGGACTAAAGTACCAGTGTGAAAGCCTCCTCGTATAATACAGACTCTTATGTAAATGTAGCGTGCTACAGGTTCACAGATAATAAGAGTGTTTCATTTCTTTCGTGTGTGTGTGTGTCAGGTATGGGAGACATGGCAGTGTCTAACTCAATAGGCAGTAATATATTTGACATCTTGCTGGGTTTGGGCTTCCCGTGGATGCTCAGAACGCTGGTGGTCGAACATGGATCATCGGTGAGCGCTCTTGCAATTTTTTATTTATTTATATTTTCAAGAAACAGGACATGGTGAGATGTTTAAACAGCTACAGATCCAATTCTGGGTGGAAGGATCGATGTGGTTTTTATACAGTATTCCCTTTAACTCAAACACAGTGGAGGAGCTGAAACTAATTCTTTCACTTTACTCAGAAGCTACAAGGCTAATATAGTCATTTTTACCTGAACTACTACTTTATAGAGCGCTGATAAATCTTACACACACAAAGTGTTGGATTATAGAGCCAAAGGAATCTATTTCATTTCATTAGTTTTATTTTTAACAAATTTCATTTTTAGTAAAGTACTAACGTTTGAAGAATAGTACTAAAGAAGTCCACCAGGTTTATGAAATTTCCGAAAATCCTGATTTTCTTCGTAAAAAACGTAAGTTGAAAGTGCGAAGCACGTTCCTAACACAGCTCATTTGCATATAGCCCCGCCCCCAAAACTCCATAAAAGGTCAGACAGTTGGGGGTGAGAAATGAACACTGAAAGAAAAGGCGGAAGTGGAAGGCACACTGCTAGTGTTAAGCTGTTATAGCCGACATGCTATGTTTCACCGTGTTAAAAGACCGTGACGTGGGTTTATAGCCCAGCTTTCATCCACTGAATGAATTCACACCGGTCTGTAAACATCTTTTACCTCATGAGCGTGACCTTAATCTTCCGTCTGCTCAGGAATTTGTTTAGGGCCTACAGCTATGCGCTCGTCCTCCATTTTTATGCAGCCATTTCTTTTAATATAAATGAACAAATGATTCGTTTTACGTCTCCGTTTATGGCTTGGTGTCTCGCGCTCATTACTTTTTATGTTTCTTTGATTAATGGCAGCAATATAAAATGATGAAGCTAAATGTTCTCAGTGATGTTGTTTGCCCACATGCTAACTTCTCGTGAGAACGACATAAGAATAAATCCAGCTCGATAATCGATGAGTTGGCAAATTGTTCATAGCACTGACTGTATGCTGTTCTTGTGAGAGGGGGGAAAAAAAAATACACAATCTCAAGATTCATATTTTAACCGTCGCTCTTTCCGTGTTTTGCTAGGTGTTCATTAATAATAAAGGTCTGGTGTACTCAGTTATCCTGCTACTAGCATCCGTCTTCCTCACTGTAAGTAGCGCTGATTCTTATGCTTCCATACGTACAGCATATAGTTTTTACTCTAGTTCATGTATTTTCACTGAGGTCTATATTGGTGAGTCTAAAGAATACTAACTATAACCTCAATATTAAACTGAATAAAAGGTCCTACAATGTTCTGGTATTTTTTGAGGACAATCCAAATGTCCACAGAACCTCCAAAAAAAAAGCATAAATTATCCTGTTTTCGTAAACATTATGTGCTTTCTCGTACATTTCAGGTGCTGAGTGTTCACCTGAACGGCTGGAAGCTGGACCGGCGTTTGGGTTTGGGCCTCATGCTGCTTTACTCAATCTTCCTCCTCTGCTCCATCCTCTTTGGGCAGCTTTAAAAAAGAAAATATATATATATATATATATATATATATATATCCTGTACAAACCAGACTTACATCCAAGTCCACCAGTCAAACCAGTTTAGTTCTTGTTTTGAGTTTGATTTGTTCACACTGGACATGGTGTTATAACCTGAGCTGAATCTCAGGCCAAGCGGAGAAAAAAAAAAAAAAAACTAAAGAGGGACAGACGGATCAGAACATAAGATTCGGACTCCGCCCTCTGTCCGGGACGACTAATGCAGTTACACTGTACATGTACAGCTTTGTTTTTCAGTTCAAACACTGAATCGTTTTCAAAGAGATTTCCACAAAAACGCCGCTGAGTAGATACACCAGCAGTGAAGGTTGATCATATTAATAACGTTCAGAGATGTAGCATTTGCTCCTACGACATGCATCTTCTTCACTGTGGCTGTGCGTCTAGGAACACGTCGGTGCGAAGCCTGGATGAACAATCGCCTCGGAATCACGACACTGTTATTCATTCAGAAGATGCTTTTATTCCAAAGTGGAATGCACGCGAGACTAAATCCAAGCACATCGTCCGATCTAAGCACAACTGAGCTTACGAGGGGTCTGAGATTTCAACTCTGTGAACATTTTCAGGACAAGACTTTAACTGCGTATATGAAACTTGACGAGGAGCAGGTCGCACCAGCCGAACGCACGAGTACTTAGTGACGCGTAACGTCATCGTAGATCAAAACATATTGTGTTGTATTTCATCAGCCAGTCAGTAATTCAGTGTTCATACTGAACACTACGTCCACAGTCAAGTCGGTCCAGGAAGCAGGATTAGCGTTTAATACAGTATCTATCGATATCGGTTTGATGACGTGTTTTCGCGTGCGCTCTCCGATACGCACATCTTATCCGCGCGATAATCTAGAACGTGTTCTCTGGCTAATAAACAGCGAGGTAAATGATGGCAGACTTCAAGAGGGGAATTCCAGGATATTCCTTCAATACAATACAATACATTTGTAAAAATTTGAATTTGAAAAAGATGCACGAGAGGAAGTTCATTACAATGTTTCAGCCACTGTTGATCATTTGGAAACAAAGAATCTCACGAAAAGCGTCCGAAAAACGCCAAGGTGAAGCTAGCTAGTTCAAATTAACTAGCAAATCGTAAAAAAAAAAAAAAAAGCCCGTGAGCAGTCTGAATAAATAAATAAAACGGTCTGTACATAAAGTGGCTGTTTTTGTTATGACTGAATAAAAATTAAGTAAGTTTAGGTTTTAAGTTATGATAGAATTAAAGTTAAGTTATAATAACGTTTAAATTAATGTTATGATGTTAGAAAGAACAAAGACAAATTAAATTTTTTTGCTGAACTCAGCTGGGGAGGGGGGAAATGCTGAACTGGATAATATATAAATAATAATATTAATAATAATAATGTTTATAATTATTTTTATTTATTATTATAATAATAATACTTATATTATTTGTAAATATAATTTAAATATTTTATTTATAATAATAATAATAATATTTATTATTATTATTATTATTTCTGATTATTTAAGATATTATTATTATTATTATTATTATTATTATTATTTCAGGCAACTCTTTAATCAGGGAAGCTTTAAACCTAAACATTTCCCCAACAGACCAAATTTTCTTAAAATACGTTTCCTACAGTACTAATTAAAATAAGGCGAGGCTTGACAGAGTGAGCCATCCGACGTTCTTTTATTTCATTCGATCAGGTCTCCAAAGAATATCGTAACGTAAAAGCATCATTCACGCTTTTTGAAGGGACCCGAAATCGCAGCTTGCTGAATCGGGTTCCCATTTTAGAAGCCTCAAAGATGGTGGACGTTAACATCGAACCCTTTTCCAACGAGAGCTCTTACGTCAGCTGGTGCGACCGGATGCAGGTGGTTTCAGGTCTTCTGCAGATGTTCACCTTTCTTAGTGTGCTGTGATAATCTCTCTCTCTCTCTCTCTCTCTCTCTCTCTCTCTCAATAATACCTGCGTGTTGAATCATGCATGCACCTGTCAGGTAGGAACAAGCTCGTTCGGCTCCGATTTCTCACCTCTAATGTTACGATTAGTTCAAGTTGTGTTCGTATACTGTACGTAATCTTGTGTTTCGTAAAGTAAATGTTTTGCACTGACTGTAGCAATACTTCAGAAGTGTGAACGAGGGACACATCCAGGTGTGTTTAGAGTAACTAGAGCTACAGCGGTTTGACTAGTAGCACACCAAGAGGCTCATCGTTTGTTTGTTTGTTTGTTTGTTCTTCTTCACACCGATTTTTAGGCAACAGGACGTGAACTCTTTGGAATTTTTAGCATTTCTAGAATAGCACTGTTACTATTTAAGTTTTTGCAGTGAGCGTCACGATGTTTGATAAAAGTTTGTACGGGTTTTGTTATCCTGGTTGTGTATGTTTAGGTACGATCAATGTTTATATTACCGAGATCTTTAAATATAAATATAAATATAAATATAAATATATATATATATATATATATATATATATATATATATGTAAGTGTGTACAGCATTATTAGTATTGAAAAGTCTCCTTTATTGTGGCTGAACGTTTACTAAAAAAAAAAAAAATAATTGACTTAGTTTTATAAAGAGATGTCAAGAACCTAGATTTGTGACGTTTTTAATATTTATAAAGACTGAAGAAAACAGTATAAAGTATATTGATATAGTGCGACTTATGTTTTTTGGGCATGTTTTTAAACCTGTGTTTAATGGACTGCGTCCTTCCAAATATCTTAATACTAAAGCTATGAGTTGTCGATTAGTCAGATTATTGATTATATTCCCTTATTTGTCCGAACGCAGGAATTAGATGTCTTAGTTGATGTATATATTTATTTACAAATGATTTGTCTTGTTTCTTGATTGTACTTTAAAAAGAAATCCCTAATATATATATATAAATATATATATACACACACATGACGTCACTCATGTTACTGAACTTTCTTCACTGTATTGTCACTTTTACCCTCACGTGAGGACTGTACCATTCGGTTGATTTGAAGCACACTATTATTTCCAGAAGTTTTTGGGGTTCCTTTCTCCACTCCCAGCCTTGTGTTTGTTTTTTTTTGTTTTCATCTCGTGAGAAATTCCTCATCAAGATTCAAAGATCCTCTGGATTCATCAGTTTGACTCATGAAAACACCACAAAAGAAAGGGAAATGTATCACGTAGACTCAAATAAAGTAACTATTAGAAACCTTTGTATGTTGTTGAGTGCAATAAACAAACCAATGTGCAATAATAGTAGTAACGCTTTCTATATTTCTCTCACCAAGTTAGCTTTATGGGCAGCGAAATCATTATGTGCAGCTCACCAGCTCCCTCTGCTGGTCAACTGCATGTAACACCGGACACCACATGTTCCAGCTGGGAGGCTAGGCTCCTTCTTCAGGGAAGAGCGCTTCAAATCCAGTCATTTTCCTTCCTGAGAGACACACAGCTGATTGATTTGTGCTTCCTTTATACACCGATCAGGCATAACATTATGAGTACCTGCCTAATATTGTGCTGATCCCCCTTTTGCTGCCAGAACAGCCCTGACCCGTCATGCACTGTGTATTCTGACACTTTTCTATCAGAACCAGCATTAACTTCTTCAGCAATCTGAGCAACAGTAGCTCGTCTGTTGGAACGGCTCACACGGGCCAGCCTTCACTCCACACGTGCATCAATGACCCCGTCGCCGGTTCACCACTGTTCCTTCCTTGGACCACTTTTGATACTGACCACTGCAGACCGGGAACACCGCATTGAGCATTTTATTCTCTATAAAGAAGAAATATTTTCCAAATATTTTCAACAGACCTGATGTCTGAAGGCTTTGCTTTTGCTGTAGAAATTGAATTAGTATTGAACATTGCGATACCGAAACTGGAATTCTGGCATCTCTACCAGTTTCTATAAAGTGTTTCATTAGTCTCGTTTTCTATACAATGAGACACCATTTGTGTTCGACAATATACAAAGACGCTGAGTGCCTTAGTAATTAGAATAAGTAAAAAATATCGAACAAATATCCCCTATGCATCAGCCTTTATTACAGGCATCTCAGATAGCATGTGTAGTATAGTAATGCTGCTAATAAACTTTGACAGCTCCCATAACAGTGGTTTGTTTAAAATGCTATAAGTGATAAGAAAATAAGACAAAAGGGAAGCGACATTAAATTCATCGATATTAACATTTCATGCATATTACTTGAACAGCCCTGCTATACATTCTTGATGGTTTTACCAAATTAACAGTCTCTCTAATAGATAAAGCCTCTGCTGAGGATCATGACATTTTACTTCAAGGTGAAAGTAATGAAAAAGCCTGCCTCTAATAATATTAACTAGACGTATTAGCACAAACCGCTGGACATCAAGTCCAGTTTGTAATTCCATTTCCCATGCGACACTAACAATTTGAAGATCGTTTAGAGAAACTACAAACACATGAGAAATGGTCTTTTGTTTGTTTTTAACTTAGGTTTGGTTTTATTTGAAGGTTAATCCCATGCTGTGTTTCAGTAAGAATACAGATGGTGTGTGTGTGTTGGCTCCAATCAGAATATCCAGTAGTACAAATCAGATTCAAGTTACACATACTGAACAGGTGAGGAGAAAATTCTAGAGAGGGAGAGAGAAAGAGAGAGAGAGAGAGAGAGGCAAAGAAACCTGCATCTGAACAAAGTTAGAGGAAAAAAAATTTTTAAATAAAAGCTGAGGAGTTCCCCTGGGGTGTTTTTCTCCTTGAGTGGTCAGACAGGAGCAGATGTTGACGTATAGAGCTGGAGCGACGTTCTGCATAGAAGCCGGTGTGCAAAGCAACAGGAATAGACTGGCGGAAAAACAACGGCTCCGAGAGCCTGCTTTAAAATAGGCACCTAAAAAAATTGAATAGGTATCCCTTTAAAAACTGAGCAAAAAATTCCCTTTTGCAGGGTGTTGCATCTCCCAGAACAGACAGCTGAGATTTAGCATCCCAGCTGCCATGACAGTCAGCAATGTGTGATTACAGAAGCAATAACTCTGTCAATCAAGGAACAGAGGCAAACGACGCCGTACCGCTACCGCGCGCTGAATTAAAAGCAAAATGAGACATAAAATAAGCCCATAAGCAGACGACACTCGGCCAGTTTAATACAGAATGACCAGCAGGGGAAGTTCTCCACAATGCCTATTCACTCAGGAGGTCAATTCATGTGTGGATCTGATAGGTCCAAGTTCAAGGGCAGGAAGGGGTAAGAGAAAAAGAAAAGAAGAAAAAAAAAAAACCATTTAAAAATGCCCAGGGCGTAACCCAAAAGAGCAGAGCATTAAACTGACATACAGGAGGAAAAAAGAAAAAGAAGAGTGAATGCTGGAGGAGACAGGGTGACTTCGGAGCTCTTTCGGCGACACCATGGAGACCTGAGAGGGGCGGGACCAGAGAATTGGGATATGAGAGAGAGAGAGAGAGAGAGAGAGAGAGAGAGAGAGAGAGAGAGAGAGAGGGGGCGTCCCACGTGGTGACGTCTCACTGGTTCTCGTCTTCCACATCCTGCAGTGCTTCTTTATTCTGTTCTTCACCTGAGACAAGAACAGACCAGCTCTCAGAAGAGATTCGACGAAAATCTATTCTGGTATAAAACGCTCTTTAAAACTGTCAAAAAAAAAAATTAGAAAAATACATTTCCTGAATTTAATAATAGGTGAAAATATATTCACTGTGCACTTTAGATAGCTGCATGCCTGTACAGGCATTTCTAATAATTATGTGGCAACAGCACAATGCAACAAAATCATGCAGAGATGATACCTGTGCTACCTGAAACACCTGAATGTTTCACGTGAACATGAACCGATGCTTTTGACATGTATCTGCATGACTTCTTGCACTTGCTGCTGCCACATTAGAGAACTGTGCAGGTGTACGTGTTCCTAATAAAGTGGACCATGAGTGGGTGTCACAGCTCATTGTACAGATTCTTCCATGTTTCAAAAAGCACTTTTCCACAAGACCGTGTTGTAGGGCAAAGGGATGGATACTAATCCAAATCCAGAACATTCCCTAACCTGTGAAGCAGCATGTCTGTTTCCCATCATACAGCAACACACACACACAGGAGACCTCTGGATAAGGATAACTTGCTGTCTAGGGTTGCACGAGATATTTAAAGACAATGCATGTTGTATTTAAATTAGTAAACAAGTCCCTATTGATGAATTAAACCTGTGCATGCAAGAGTGGCACAGATGACCAAAACCACAACTTGTCAATCAGACCGGTTCAGAGAGTTTTAGTGAACTGTCCTGAAAGTCAACAGTGAATTCACTTCTTTTTATCCTGATGTCTTCTGCACATCTTAGAGAGTATTTTAGCACTCGGACAACAGCTAGACTCCAGAACCCTGCTTGTTCAGCACTATGTGATTTCAGGAGATGATATATGAAGCAGTTTTGTGAATTATTCACTATAAAAATGATGTATTTAGGTTATAAAGAATGTAGTACTCAGAAAATATCGTTAAAAAAGTGGTAAATATCGGTAAGCTTCTGAGAGTTTACAGTGATCTTGTCTTCTAAAGCTGCTTACTAAGGTATTTTGTTCATATTGGCTTCATTTGTAGCTCCATCTGTATGACCCTGTCTCTGACCCCTCCGTGACTCGCGGATAGAAATAAGGACAAAATGTGGGATCATTGATTTGCTGCTGTCTCTCATTGTCCTGTGGAAAAGTGCTATATAAAGTGATATGCTACCTTACAACTGTTCTTACAGCATGCACAGGCACATCATATGTAACGGTGTTCCAAAGCAACAGACTGAGTGAGTTTTTAAAAGTGTCCATCAAGCTCACAAGGTGCTGTAACGGATGTGTACAAAAAATTAAAACACATTCATGAACTATGCAAGGCCTTGTTAGCCGAACTGGAACTTCATTTACAGGCACAGGAACCCCACTAGGATTTCTCGGCCGCTTGATGCTTGGCAACGTAACCGAGGCGACCGAGCGGCCAACTGCCTCACGCCGATGTGTGGTGAGGAATTAGCAAGGAGTGACACAAAGGCCCAGAAACAAAAGGGACAGGAATAGCAATCAGTGATGTCATACAGGCTAGGCTAGCTGGAGCACCATTTCTGACAAGTGCAGAAGTTTTAACAGTAGACTAATCTAATGTGAATGGGAGGATCACAAAGCGCTCTGAGGACAATAAACAGATCTTCACTTGGACACACGCAGCAGGATGCAGTGTAGTTAGTGAGAAGCAGAGGAGCAGCAGGGGTGAGAAAGAAAAGGTGAGAAAAAGCACGAGAGAGAGATACCTTACAAAGAGGAGCTCTAGTGGGAAATGAGGGGAGGGGTGTAGGTCCTTACGAATCTACGGCAGGGGCAAGGAGGAGAGAGCGAGAGGTTAGAGAACTGAGGAGCATTCGTCAGAGAGAGAGCGAAAGCGAGAGAGAGATCGAGCAAGAAGAATGTGACAAACCAAGGAAAATGGAAAGAGAGAAGGGGGAAAAAAAACAACCCAAGAATAAAAAGAAAAAGAAAAGAAGTAAAAAAAAAAAAAAAAAAAAAAAAAAAAAACAGGAAAAGGAAAAAAGGCAAAGAAATTAAGTTTAAACTGGTTAGAAATTAAAAGCCATGGCAAGGGAATAAATCAAAATAAATCAAAAATAAAGGGAAGACAGGAAAAAAACAAAAGGAAACAAAAGAAAATAAAGAGTCAGAAATTAGGCACATGAAGGGGAAAAATAAGAAAGAGAAAAATCAGCTGTAATGAATGAGAAATTTGCGGCACTATGTTAAGGGTGCGCTGAACCGTGTGTCCGGTCAGAGCTCAGTGCTCGACTCGTGTCTACAAGTGATGGAGCCTGGGCTGCTCTCGAGCTCAGTGGTCCTGCTTGCTCTCTTACCATCACCCTGCATGTCTGAAGTCCATAGTGTCAGGTTGTCACGTAGCAGCTGCATGATAAGTGTCGAGTCCTTATAGCTCTCCTCGCTGAGCGTGTCCAGTTCTGCTATCGCGTCGTCAAACGCCGCCTTTGCCAACCTATTCAAAGAGAACAACCGGGTCAGAGGTCAGGTCTGAGGAAGATACGTCCATTTCAAAATTTCTTCATAAAACTGTTCAATCACCGGGTAATATTTTGATAATGCCAAAACCACATCAATTTTTTTTTTTACCTGAATATGAATAAAAATATTCAATTAACTATTTAAACAATTCTTAAATGTCACATAAAATCCCTAGACTGCTCTTAATTTAACGAAATAAAATGACATTTTTTAAGAACTGTGACTCAGGTCAAAGTTTTTATTGGACTGACCCAGTTAACTACAGGATTCTGACTGGGTTCTTTTCAATCGTAAAATTGTAAACGCTGCACAATGATTTAAAATAAATAAGGCATAACATTATGGCCTAATAGTGTGTTAGTCCCCTATTTGCTGCCCAAACAGCCCTGACCTGTGGAGGCATGGACTCCACTAGATCCCTGAAGGTGTGCTGTGGTATCTGGCACCAAGATGTTGGGCCCCAAATCGCAACTTAGGGATACTTTCAGGATACTTTTGATAAATAGTGACCATTGCTGACCGGCAACACCCCACAAGAGCTGCAGTTTTGGAGATGCTCTGATCCAGTCGTCTAGCCATCACAATTTAGCCCTTGTCAAACTCCTTACACTTGTCCATTTTTCCTGCTTCTAACATCAACTTTGAGGACAAAATGTTCACTTGCTGCCTAATATATCCCACCCACTAACAGGTGCCATGATGAGGAGATCAGTCTTATTCACTTCACCTCATAGTAGTCATAATGTTATGCCTGATCGGTGTACAATGATCAACAGTAAATAACCGCTCTATAACAATGAATATACAAAATGGATAAAAAGTACAATGTGCATTTAATTAAAGATTTCACTAATCACCGACAAATTGTCTAAGAGGAACAACTATCACTTACTACTGTTATAGAAAATGATCACCAAAGGGTTGGCTCTCCCATGTCACCATATCGTAAAGCAACAGTTTTACCTCGGCCTTTTCCAAAGCGCCGACACTAGATTTACTAAATAAACGCTTCCTAAGTCTGTTTATGTGGAACGTCCAGCCAACAGGTCCGTGTGAATTTGCAGTTACTATAGAAATGACCATCACCAGAACTGCCATTCTGCTCAGTCTATAGCGCTAATATTCGACAGCACAAGATCAATCAAACTGGACAGTGCAAAAGCACCAGACGTTACTCAGAGTGTGATGGAGCTTATTGTGCTGACCACTGAAACAAGTATTTAAAAAGCAGAACCGCCAAACTCTCTATCTGCAGGTCATCTTCAATAATCAAATATCAGTGCATGCCTAAATATTCTCTCTTATTGACTGCGTCGGAAAATACTGACCCTGCCTAAAACCTTCAACACCAGAAAACGACATTATTAGAAGCTGATAAGCTAAAAGCGCAAATGGAAGGAAACAAACATTGCATTTGCACACAAACAAACTGAAAACGCAGAGCTGCTGTTTTTCAGTGAAAATGTTGCAGAGACGTATTTAGTTTTATCATGTAAATCACGCTTAAAAAAAAGAAAAAGAAAAAAAGAGCTGTTTCCCTTATACATAATGCGCAACAGACCTCCGGGCGCTGGCGAATTAGCGAGCCTCTGTAAAACCCGTCCCATCAGACGCACAGCTGATGATTCACAAAGACATGAAGGGCTGGTTTGATGTCATTTCACACCTCGCACAGTAAATAGCAGCTTTTCTAACAGAGCTTTCTTTCACGCTCGTCTGGACGCTTGATGAAAGAAACGAGGCTCGATCAGAAAGATGACACGCGATCGGCCGGGCTGCTTTTATGTGCGCCCGTCATGAATATATGCATATGAGGAACGCAGAGGATTAATACAAGTCTATTAATAAAAGTCTATAATGTAAGTCTAGGAGGTTTACACTGGAATTGTAAAAGGGATTAATTTAATACAGATGTTTAACACTGAGCTAAGCTGTGAAGAGTACATGAATGACCAGAGGAACTGGGATATATAAAGCATTTTCACGTGCCGTGTGGTGAAAACGTTCTCGGCCACGTCCTTTCAACAGTGAGGAATTTTGGCGGTTACTTCTGAGCACTTGACAGACGAGTGTTACTGCACCATTAAAAAAAAGTGTGTTCTGACACGAAAATGCAGATCATGCAAGAGCGCTGCCACGCTGGAGGCATTTCTAACTTGTATATATTATTTTTAACGCAGGTAAAGGTGCGAGCAATGCGTCAGCGTTTTCTGCAGTCTTAATTACTTTGTTTTTGGGTGACTAACTTGACAAGTTTATTTATTTTCTACACACCGAACGGCAGCTGCTCCTTGTGATTATATTCAACACTCCGTTCAAATCATGGTGGCACCGAATTGAAATGCCTCATGGCTCGACTCACCCGAGTCTGACTCACGTGTTTGACTTGAATCATAAATAACCCGGCAGCCTTTCTAGCTCTAGATTTCATTTCAAAGTAGCAGAGCTTGAGAGGAACAGGACAAACGAAACTCTTACAGGTCTGATCATGTGAAGGCGCTTCACACCTTTAACTGCAGTGAAGATGCGAGCGGAGCGAGTCGACCCCGACAGGAAGTGAACTAAAAACAAAAACGTGTGTATTTTGGTTTGCAGCATTCATGCAAGCCTCTAAAAGGAGCAGCAAGGCGTGAAGTGTGCCAAAGGGCAGAGTTGAAGCACTGCAGAAACAATGTCAGCTCTGAATATTTGGGCAGACAATCAAAATAAAAATCAAGCGCAATACACAATTTTGCAAAACAATAGTACAATTCATCACGTTTTATACAACTAAGAGTTAAGGGGTCTGAGGCTCAGGGGCCCAGCAGTGGCAGCTTGGTGGACCTGGGATACAAACCTAACACCACCTAAACCACTAAGCTACCACAGTTTGTAGAATAATCTAATCATTTATTGAGCTCCAGCTCCATGCTCTCTGTGCTTGAGTGATTTCTATGTACATTTGGTAAATGCTTTTGTCCATCACATTATTTCTGACCAATGTGTTTTACAAACACCTTTTCTGCACTGCTCACCTCTCAACCCACTTCGTCTGCACTTTTTGGTTCATATTGTGAAGATCAGGCTGCATACGGACAAAAGCAGTGGTAGCTCAAGTGGTTAAGGCTCTGGGTCACTGACCGGAAGATCGGGGTTCAAGCGCCAACACTGCCAAGCTGCCACCACTGGACCCTTGAGCAACCCCACCTACTCCAGGGGTGCTGCATCACCCTGCGCTCTGACCCCAACCCCCAAGGATGGGATAAGCAAAGAAAGAGTTTCACTGTGCAGTCATGTACACTATATTGCCAAAAGTATTCGCTCACCTGCCTTGACTCGCATATGAACTTAAGTGGCATCCCATTCCTAATCCATAGGGTTCAATATGACGTCAGTCCACCCTTTGCAGCTATAACAGCTTCAACTCTTCTGGGAAGGTTGTCCACAAGGTTTAGGAGTGTGTTTATGGGAATTTTTGACCATTCTTCCAGAAGCGCATTTGTGAGGTCACACACTGATGTTGGACGAGAAGGCCTGGCTCTCAGTCTCCGCTCTCATTCATCCCAAAGGTGTTCTATCGGGTTGAGGTCAGGACTCTGTGCAGGCCAGTCAAGTTCCTCCACACCAGACTCTGTCATCCATGTCTTTATGGACCTTGCTTTGTGCACTGGTGCACAGTCATGTTGGAAGAGGAAGGGGCCAGCTCCAAACTGTTCCCACAAAGTTGGGAGCATGGAATTGTCCAAAATGTCTTGGTATGCTGAAGCATTCAGAGTTCCTTTCACTGGAACTAAGGGGCCAAGCCCAGCTCCTGAAAAACAACCCCACACCATAATCCCCCCTCCGCCAAACTTTACACTTGGCACAATGCAGTCAGACAAGTACCGTTCTCCTGGCAACCTCCAAACCCATCAGATTGCCAGATGGAGAAGCGTGATTCGTCACTCCAGAGAACGCGTCTCCACTGCTCTAGAGTCCAGTGGCGGCGTGCTTTCACCACTGCATCCGACGCTTTGCATTGCACTTGGTGATGTATGGCTTGGATGCAGCTGCTCGGCCATGGAAACCCATTCCATGAAGCTCTCTGCGCACTGTTCTTGAGCTAATCTGAAGGCCACATGAAGTTTGGAGGTCTGTAGCGATTGACTCTGCAGAAAGTTGGCGACCTCTTCGCACTATGTGCCTCAGCATCCGCTGACCCCGCTCCGTCAGTTTACGTGGCCTACCACTTCGTGGCTGAGTTGCTGTCGTTCCCAAACACTTCCACGTTCTTATAATACAGCTGACAGTAGACTGTGGAATATTTATGAGCGAGGAAATTTCACGACTGGATTTGTTGCACAGGTGGCATCCTATCACAGTTCCACGCTGGAATTCACTGAGCTCCTGAGAGCGACCCATTCTTTCACAAATGTTTGTAAAAACAGTCTGCATGCCTAGGTGCTTGATTTTATACACCTGTGGCCATGGAAGTGATTGGAACACCTGATTCTGATTATTTGGATGGGTGAGCGAATACTTTTGGCAATATAGTGTATGTGAGACAAATAAAGACAACTTAAAAGCATCAAGCATGCTCTGATTTGGACTCAACTTCAAAAAATAAAAAGGCACGATATTTCTCAGTATTGAATCTGTGCATTTCTAATCTGTTGCACATTTCCTTTTGTACCGAACAACCTCCTGAATGGTGCGTTATGGGTAGCGCAGGAATTCTGCCCTCAATTGCAATATCATGAAGAGAAAAGACCTGATAAGTAGCACACGTCTACTTTAAAATAAGACTTTTAATCCTTCAGCTCAAACCCAGAAGCTATATCTGGCGCTGACCTGCAGGCACGGTCTGGAGAATTGAGGATCTCGTAGTAGAAGACGGAGAAGTTGAGTGCCAGCCCCAGGCGGATGGGGTGTGTCGGC
Source organism: Hemibagrus wyckioides (assembly GCF_019097595.1). Classification (NCBI taxonomy): domain Eukaryota; kingdom Metazoa; phylum Chordata; class Actinopteri; order Siluriformes; family Bagridae; genus Hemibagrus; species Hemibagrus wyckioides. Next base: position 14,668,353 of record NC_080737.1, on the reverse strand, counting down.
GGCAGTTCGATCATGGCAATGTCGCTGGCTGCTTTGTACGCTACCAAGCTGTTCTCGGCTGCTTCCTTCCTGTCGTTGCCTGTAGCGAACTCTGCCAAGTACCTGTGGTAGTCGCCCTTCCTGTACACAAACATCATGATCCTGAATCTTAACTTCAGCTTCAGTGTGAGAGAAATAAATCAGCCTTAGTTTCAAACACAATCAACTGGGGACTAATTTTGATGCATTATTTTCCTCATCAGTTAAGTGTAAGAGAAACATTTACAGCTTCATTACAACAGTCACAAAAAAAAGGTGATAAAAATGTGAGATGTTTATCACTTAAGGTGTTACTAAGGCAGGTGATCTACTGTAGGCACCACAGCTATAATTATCGCATGAGAAAATTCAAGTGTTTCCTCTTTACACATGCAGACACCAAAACATTGCACTAGACACTCATTAAAGAAAACACTAATAAAAGATCATTTAAAATGAATAAAAAAATATGAATACTCGTTTCCAAAAGGCATTTCTACAATATACAGCATATTCCATGATATAAAACCCACTTTTAAAAAAAGTTCTCAATACTGTTATTTCATATCTACAAATATAACTAATGCTGAAAAATTTCTGTACGGATTATATTGTGAACATACATTTTGTAATAGAAAACCTTTGACTCGCCCGTGTTGGCTGCAGGAATGAGGTGTTTGTCCAGTACATCCAGGATGTCGTTACAGATTGATTTCAGCTCCTTCTCAACCTAGAGACGAAAACACGAATGTTTCATATCAAGAGTAGACGCTATCAAGGGTGTGTGATAAAAATCGGTCACGGTGTTACACGACCACTTCAAATACACAGCCGTTTACAATTAAACAACGGATATATATGCCAGCCGTGCCATTTTCCTCCTGATGGATTAACCGGACGTTATCATCGCGGAAAGGCCATGCAGTGGAATATCTGTCCAGCGCAAGAAACGTGTGAACATCTGTTTTCTATGACCTTAAAAGACAAATAAAGAGTCCATAACCTAAGGGTGCTTGTGTTTTGGAAAAAGCACCAGCTGGAGTGCTAAGCGTTGGGCTAGTACTAAGGTGAGGTGCTCACGCAATATGCAGACTGTAACCATGGCAACCACTGCCAGCATCCATATTACTTGATAACTAACTAGCCTAACTTACTATTTACATTAGATTTATTATTGAATAATAAACCGGTAGCCTTTGAGGCAGAAGATACATTGGATCCGAGTTGCTGGTGTGACGCGTATGCGTTTAGATATGAAGTCGGACGTCACGTCGTGCAAAAACAGTCCAGATGTTGACGATGAAATGTCTTACAATCGCTGTGTTATGAATATCTCCTTATAATTAGCTCAAGAACATGATGAGCACAAATATCCTCCATGTTTGATGAGCATAAATGTCCATGTTTGTTTTCCCCAACTTGCTAACTAATTGGCTTGGGATGCAGTTATAAAACAAAAAAATTAAAGATAAAATCACAGCCAGCTTTTCTTTTTTAAAAAGCAGCAGCAGCAGCATAACATCCACCTTGCAGCTGCTTTTTATAACAAGATAACATGATGCAAAAACACTGAGGGGAAAAAAACAAAAAATCCTTTCCACTTATGAAAAACTGGCAAGTGTGAAAGCATCATAATTAGAGTAGAGATTGTAGCGAGAATCATTTCATGCTTTGTTTCTCCTCTATCTGTAGAAACCTACATGGAAAACTAGTACAACTTCTTGTGAGATTATGACTGACAACAATTCCTAAACAAAGCAACACAACAGACTGAATAAAGATCGCAGACACGGACAAACTCTGAACGGCCAGTGAATCGGCGACGCTCTGCCTCAAAGCCTCCGATCCACAGCGGCGTGCTCTCACCGTTTGCCTGTATTCGCGGATCATTTTGAGTTTGTCTTCTCCGCCTTTGCTCTCCTCCTTCTGCTCGATGCTGCTGATTATCCTCCACGAAGCTCTCCGCGCGCCGATTACGTTCTTGTAGGCCACAGACAGAAGGTTCCTTTCCTCCACCGTCAGTTCCACGTCCTTCCCTGCCACGCTCTTCATAGACTCCACCATTTCTGCATCACAAATACACACGAGCAGAAAATATATAAAAACTCAACCGTGCATGTCCGGGCATTTCTAAATCAAATTCTTCCTCTGGATTGTGTCGTTAAAAACGGTGACGGATCACGTTTTTGCGCGGATCGCTGGATCTACTCCTCAACATGAACAAAGATTTCAGGACATTTTCGTAAAGCTTTTTGTTTATTTTCAGGGGCTGAAAAGGCTGTTTTTGTGTAGTCAAAAAAAAAACAGAATGTGAATAAAGATCTTTGTACACATGTAAACAGAGTGTATGAAACATCAGTCATTATTTCACACTTTACAAACACACATCTGTCACCACTGATGAGAGGAAAATTTAATTACAGTGGAAAAATATACTCCACTACACCACATCACACCCAGCCACCATTAAATACCTGATTCAGGTGTGCTGGGAACTGAGACAAGACAAAAAAAAATCTTGCTCAATGGGACGCCCTGAACCCTCACCTAGTGTGTATCTTGGAGGCAAAGTGTAAGGCATTGGTGAGACACCAAAAAGCAGAGAAGAAAAGATTTTTAAATCGGTGGAGCAAAATATGCCCAAGCTAAAAAACAAAACCCATCACATTAAGCATGACGAGATTAATGGATGCAGCAAAACATCTTTCCTTATAATAAACAATTCATTTATTTTGCCATAAATCTAAAGCCAAGATCTGGTTACTCCCACATTAGAAGGGTTACAAGCCGTAGTTATTTCTGAACACCGTGACCTTTAACCTTTCCCACTGAGCTTGTTGCCAGGCAACTCTCAAATCGAGCAGGCAGTTATGAAGGGTCGATCGTTTTTTTACCCCCCTTCCCAAGAACAAGGACGACAGGTTAAAGAGTGTTGGAGCCCTCTGGCTATTCAGTAAGTGTCAGCACGACACAACAAAAGCTATTAGTTTGCAGCCAGTGTCAGCAGATTGAGAAGAAACCGCATGTAACTCGGGCCAAAAGCATGACTAAGATCACGACTGTAGTTTTTAAGATCAGGTTGCCTTCTGTAAGATGCAATTGCCTTTCTGAGGTCGGTGCTGTGACTCAGCTTGCTGAAAGTCGATGAAGTGAAATTTAGCTGTAAGGTAAAAAAAAAAAAAAAAATTAAAAAAATAAGCGAAACATGGCCCTGCTTCAGAAAGGTTCGATTTTCTACCCTGATATTAATCATTACTGCTATATACTTGCATCACAATATTTTAAAATCACTCCACTCCTACACTATCACACTCGGAAAGTGAGAACGAATGGTATTAACCGCAATATTAACACAACACAGCAGCAAGAGGCGATCTGTGGGGTCCAAGCACCGCGCACAAACAGCACCCCCGGAGTCAACAGAACAAAAGATCCAAAGTGTGTGGCACGCCCAAAAATATTGAAAGGGTTGGGGCGAATGAGGGGCGAGATCCGAAACACCAAAAACAATGAGAATATAAGATTGAGGATAAGCCAAATTGATGTGTACATGAGTGCTGTGTTGTAAAATGAAAGTACGCAAAAGCTCAATGATTCACGATAAAAATCGACATTTATATCTGGAATGATGGACAGTTGTGTATGCGGTTTGTTCTCCGATGTTTCCCGTCACCCCTGAAAGCTCTGTCCATTTCTCTCATCTCAGCCCATGTCCACACATACGCTTCCGTTTTTAAAAAGCGCATTTTTTTCTATCCGTTTCAGCCCTCCGTCCACACCGAGACGGCGTTTTTAAGTCAGTGAAAACGGATCTTTTTGAAAATGGATAAATCTGAAAACACCGTTTTCGCGTCGCAGTGCAGACTGTGAGGCTTTCGAAAACGATGACGCATTTCTTAGTCATGTGACCAAGTCAGCTAATTTCCTCGACAATACGTTTCAAAGAGCCGGAAAGTTGTCTTATTTTTTATTGATTTTTTTTAATGCTATGCTAGCTTCAATGGCTATATTATGGCAAAAGTTTGAATGTAGTTAAAACATAGGGTGATATTTCAATAGATAGGGTTACACTGATATGCAAGATAGCAAGAAGAGTTTTTTGAGGTTTATGCTTGTTAAGAAGTTAAGAAAGAGCCGGAAAGTAAATAAACGTCAGGCGGAAATGACGCAGATGGAAGCATCTTATGTTTAACTCCTGCAGTACAGGGATGCAAGCGGTTTCAGATGACCACCTTTTGGGAAACGACTTAAAATGATATTGTGGATGCGAACGTTTTAGGATTAGTGTAGACGTAGCCTCACAATAGTAAGTGGACCTCGAGGGGGGAAGTCTGAATGTGTCTTCCACAGATTATTCATACTGCTCAGATTTTGTGATGGCAGTGCGGTGTTAATGCTCCAATGAAAAACAAAGAAAACTCCTTTTTGGAGAGTCAGGAAGGTCTCCTCAACCCAGTCATGTCAACTCACACAATGTATAATTCCTATTTATATCACCAATTTCATATACCTTTACTACTTAACATGTTGCTCAAGTCTAAAAAACGATATTGTTTGTTGTTTTCAGAAAATAAATTCATAACGTCTTAATCACTAATGTCAGATGTTAAGTAATTCCGAGTATTCAATAATTATTCTGTTCATGTTGATGGAAACAAAACAGCTCTGGGTGGAGGCTGAACTCATTTAAAACCCAGAAGCTAGAACACCACTGAGCATGCAATTTGAATGAACCTCCATTTACACAAGTGCTGAGAAACCAGCCTTAAATCCTAGGGGGGAAATAAAAAAAAAAAAAACTTGCCTGTCTGCTTGAACTGTAAATATAGCCAGCAAGCAAGTGGTGCCTATGATGACGGAACACCTTAAAACATTAACAAAGACCTTGACCAGGAAATCCTTGTGCATAAAGTCTTTGGACTGTCTCGTGTCCGCTCTTAAATCTTTATTAAGGATATTACGAGAAGACGCCCTTTAACAGTGTCATTTCTCTCTCGCTAATGGAGAGGCTGGTGGAATGCCAGCATGCTTTTGCGCAGAATACAGAAAAGGCCCCCGTCATTATTCTATAATGCTCCGTCTAGGACCTGCTTTTAGAGGAATAAATGCGCAAGGAATACAAACGCCAAAAAAAAACCAGATCAAAATCGCCCTCTGCTAATGCTAGGACTAGCTGCAGTGCTCTATATGCATGCGCTCCTGGCCATTTCTAAGGTAGCAGGCATGCACGCTGCGAGCCCAAACACGCAGGGAGGAGCTGATTCATAACTCTGTCCCAGAGGAGCTGCCTGTCAGACAGACAGATGCACTTTGAAGATAAGCAGCGCAAGCATAGGGATGATATCATCGGAATGGGAAAGCAGAGCAGCATAACGTAGTAGAAGTCTGTGCCAAGGCGGATGCACAGTTTTGTATTTTGCAATATTAAAACTCTATAAATATACAGTGACGTCTTCAGTCTTTCTTCAAAAGACTGACATTTACCAAGACCAATAATGTTAACGGGAAAGATCCATCCTGGTGTAGTTTGCAATCTGACCAAACGTTTCTGCTGTAACTGGCAGCGTTGTGGTGAAGAAACTTTCATGATGCAAATTCCTGTGCAAATGCCATTTGCACTGATGCAAAACATCTAATGACGGCAAATCTGATAAAGATTTCCGTGATAAGATGTACAGAACGGTCATATGAATAACGGTGTTCCTGCTAGGAATAGGTATGTACAAACAAATGTTTTCAGCTCAAAAATGTGAATTAACACATTGCACCTTTCAAGCAGGTGACTGATAAACATTAATCAAACATTAGACTGATAACTTATGAGACTCAAGAGAACAAATGGAGTGTGTGTAAGGTAGACTATGGTGTATGGCGTGGAAGTACATAGCAGGAAGGTGGGTGGGTGGGGGGGGGGGGGGGCTTAGGAAAGGGGGCATCACCATTACACCACTGCAAAGGAATTCCTGCAGGTCGGGAGCCTCCCACAGCGTCCAGAGACGCTGCACTTCCTAGTAACAGGAACAAAGAAAAGATGGAAAGAGGACAAGATGTTGAGCAGGAGCCTCACATCTACCAGGATTCCCCCCTCCCCCCCTCTGTAGAGACATGTAAAGTGGAATGGACAGGATGAGTCTGTTCTGAGCTTATATAAGAGAATGAGAAGTACCACCCCCCCCTGCCCTCCCTCTCTCTCCCTCCCTCCGAACTCTTTCACACACATGGGGCTGCATTCCTCCCCCCCCCCGTGAGCTCGGCTGGGTCGACCCCAGATGCACCCACTGCCTCCTGGGTTCCTGCAGGCTGCGTAGAACATTCTACAAGGAAGACTTCATCTGTGTTTCCTGAGAGAGGAAGTAATGGAAGTATACTTCACTCCAAGTCAACAGCCAGGGACGGTGCATTAAACCAAAGCAAAACATACAAATCTAATTATCAGGCATTTACTTGTCTCCAGTACTCGTTTCAATCCTGGTCAGGATCACTCAGGGTCTGCAGCCTCTCCTAGGAAGACCCTCGATGAGACAGGTCTACAGGTTTCATTTTAATACATACTCAGCTACTGACATACACTGATGCTATAATTTTAGGGAACTCTACAAAATTTAAGCAAACACTTCAGGAACTTATTTTTACATCAATATAACAAAGAGGTACAAGTAAAGCAAACTCAAGCTGACTATGAACGATCAGTGAAAGTCTGACGACTTTGGCGGAGGATATTTGGAATGAAGTTGCTTTTAATGACTTGATAGATGGTGATCCTCCTGCAAATCACAGATACTGAGGGCAAATGCCAATGTTATAAAACTAATGCGTTTCACCATCGTATGAAACCTATAAAAATAGGATAGGTTCGATTTTACATACTAGTAAACTGATCCCTGCTGCGTACATGAAATCAACACTGACCGCTGAACTTTTAAGACACAAACGTGTACCAGCATGTAATTCTCATCAGCAATCAGCTCTTAGCATCTCCTCTGTACAACCTTCAATCACACCACTTCCTCTTTAGCGCCCTAGATATCTGAAAGTGACCTTACTTGCGCCAACATGTTCAAGTCTGAGTATTAGACCTGGCTTTAATTTAGAGCAGAGAGTCCATCTGTGATTACGCATCACAATCCAGAAAGATGGGTAACTAGTCAAACTAATCCGACAATCAACTAATAAAAGTTGTCTATTGCAGTAATGGAAGGAAGAAGCAAAAAATATTGGCACCCTCGGCTTTAAGACCCCGTTACAGAGGATATGGTGTGCAATCCAAAGCAACACACCCCTTCATTGTATATGTAGTGCACTATTCAGGCTCTACAACGTGGTTAGATTATACACTAATGACACGATAATGTCTAGTTAACTGTGACTCAATTGAAAATAACGAGGAGTGTTAAATATCGGTGACGCAAAACCTTTATGAGGACATGGTGTTGCTCTCTAAAGCTAGAAGAAAAAAAAGGCAGAAAGCTTTAAGACACTACACTAAAACTCTGAAAATGCCTGGTGTCCTGCTGTCAGAGAGAACAGCGAGTCTAGCTAGTATAGTGCGGTGCAAAATGGTGCAGTCTGACCTGATGCACAACAATTCTAACTGATCTGCTCTATTTTTAGCTCCGTGCATAAATCTTGGTTAGACTCGCATGACACCTGGAGAGGAAAGAAAAAGAAAAAAGTAACCAAACTGGTGCTTAGTTAAGGTACGAGTCACTCAGTGGAAATAAAACCCAAAGGCAGGATCAGGAATAGGTTTCTGCATCATGCTGTACCCGAGCGCCTGATGTAAGAATGTTAGTAGAGTCCCTATAAAGCCCAATCTATCTTCATGGCTTTATTTAAAAGAAAGCTAATGGGGGGGGAAATCAACCCTGAACAGCTTGCATAATCTCAATAATTAACACGTGACAAACCGAAAATCTGAAAAACGTCTATCATTTTACTTTTGACTATAGTGGAGATTTCACACCTGAATCAACACGACTTGAAGAGAGCGATGCAGCGAAGCTTTAGCGTTCTCAGCTCCGACACCTCGTCATACACTATACTGCCAAAAGTTTTGGGACACCCCTCCAAATCACTGTATCCAGGTGTTGGTTTTTCAGGGGTTGGGCTCGGTCCCTTAGTTCCAGTGAAAGGAACTCTTAATGCTTCAGACATTTTGGACAATTTCATGCTCTCGACTTTGTGGGAACAGTTTGGGGATGACCCCTTCCTGTTCCAACATGACTGCACACCAGTGCACAAAGCAAGGACCATAAAGACATGGATGAGAGAGTTTGGTGTGGAGGAACCTGACTGGCCTGCACTAATCCTGACCTCAACCTGAAACACCACCTTTGGGATGAAAGAGTGGAGACTGCTCTGCTTGCTTGTTTTTCCAGAGCTTCACTCTTGACCACCATATAGCTGCATCTTTGAGTTGCACTAAAGTCTTTACTACTTTGCTTTTAAGTTGCTTTGACTTGAAACACTGAGTAAGAATAAAAGCCCTTACTCTTTCGTGCTTTTGGGCGCCAACAATAAAACCAGAGCTTTATTCCTTATATTTAATTTTGTCTATTAAATAAAAATAAAAAAAACTCTACAAACAATAGAAATGCCTCCCGGTGACGTCAGCACGGCCACAACCTCCAACTTCTCACAGCAATAACCATAAAACAGCACAAACCAGCAAATCAGGACCAGAACTACTCAGCACAGAGCAATTCTCTCATTGTGAACATATTCAATATATTTAAGGGTGGACTTTGCCTTTAGTCCAGTGTTTTAGGTCAGTACCTACCCTGATGCTGTTCACCTCCCAAAGCTGAGCAGATGTGTGTTTATAAAGCAACCTCCACTGCACTGCTACACATCTTGATTGACATGCAAAAACCATTTCTCCGCAGTCTATTACAGATATTTAATTTTTTGTCCCAAAATTCCGAGGAAAAACTTATTTTACAAAAAAGGCACGTGCCACAAGCTGCTTAATAAAACGCACAGTTTTGGTGTATTGAACGCAGCATAGAAATCCATCATAAATACTAAGGCTAGCTTGTAAAAGGTGGGGTGAATTTTATTTACTAAAAGTTTTACTGAGTCGTACGAATTGGTAAATATGTCGTTAGGAGAACTAGCTGTGAAATAAACCGAGCTAGCTGCTAAGCCTTGCATTACTCGTGTGCACTTATACCCAGAAGCTAGCGCTACTACACATTATTTTATGCTAATTGAGTAAAATATAACAGTTACAATGCAGTGAACGTTTAATTAGAATATAAGCGCTTTCCCCATTAAACAGGAAAGCACTTTAAAAAGATAAACTCAATATTGTCCATAACGTGACTCGGTGATATAGTGCTAGCTAGCATGTTGTTAGCATGGAAGCGAATAAAAATCTAATAATATATCGGCGTGCTATAAAAGACCAGGCGCGTTCATTCACACCTAGCGTTGTTTAAAAGTGTACTATTTTGATCGTATACGGTGTTAAACTAGTATGTTAATTGCGAAGAATGTGAGTTTTTGCAAGACACGCGCACACGCGCACACACACACAGAGAGAGAATAAGGCCTCAGCTAAGCAGCGCTATCGCTAGCGCTACTCCCCTCCTCCTCCTCCCCCCATCCCATCCCATTAATCATATCGGCTGAATAAAAGAGTCCCTCCTATTCGATTAAAAAAAAAAAACTCAAATCGCCATCTTCTCTGCATAAACAGTATGAAATAAAGTAGCGTAAACTGTTCACACCACGGTCCCGCGTGACACGGATTTTTGCAAGTATTAAAAACGACTTGTAAAAGGGCCTGGGGAAGAAGCTAGCCAGGCTAACAGGAGCAAGTGTGGAATAAGCAGCACGCGCATCGCCAAAGCTCGCGCCGCAAACACGGCACGCGCGCTTACCGTCGTATCTCTCTGCTTGTTCGGCGAGTTTCGCCTGGTATACAAAGTGCTCTCGGTCCATGGTGCTCGGCGTTCGTGACAGAGCGAAGAGGGGAGAGGAAAATAAAAGCAAGGCTCGAAGGTGGGCGAGTCTGTCTGAGTCAGTCGGTGATTCCTGACGGAGCAAACACCACAGCAGCCGGGCTTCCCGCTCTACCGGTAGCTAACGCGTCATTTTTCCGCACCCGTAATCTACAAAAAGCCACTCCTCCTGCTATACAATTGGCTCTAACAAGGCGTACTCGCGCGCGTTCCACGAGGTAACAACCAATCCAATCATAGTAGGCGGGATATAACGAAAAAAGCAGCCAATCCGTGAGTAGGAGGGGCTAAGCAGAATACGGGTGGGGGAAAAAAAAGCATGTAAGTAAGCTGGTTTCCAAAGATGGCGGCGGAACTCCATACAGGAAGCAGGCGGTGAGCTCAGTGCTTTTCCACACACGCGTTCCTGGCGCAAAACCATACTTTGTTTCTACGTTACATCATGAAACCGATGAAATAACAAAAAGAAAAATACACAAATATAAATATTTATAATAATTATCATCTTATATATTACCTTGACAAAGCGTAGGGGTGCCAAAACTTTTATGCAACCAGCAAGACCTTTCAGGCAAATATGCCATATTTATTCATTAAAGTTGCAGTTAAACATAAAGCTATTCTGTAACAGCATCAGGGTTCAAGTCCCAGCACTGCCAAGCTGCCACCGTTGGGCCCTTGAGCAAGGCCCCCCAGACCACCCTGCTCCAGGGGCACTGCATCATGACTGACCCTGAACTCTGACCCCAACCCCAAAGGATGAGATATGCGAAGAAAGAATTTCGAACCTTTGCTATTCTATAAAGTGCAGATTTCCTCATGTTTACATGGTTGACGGCTGTAGGTTCTGATGAAACCTGTTAAATGAATTTCAAATGGTTAAGTCAATTAAATATGTAAGGAAATAAATCATTTGGTGGTCATGCAGTCTTTTTATTTTATAGTGTGTCATTTATTAAATGACACAGTACTTTTTATCCGTTTATATATTACATGAAACGTCCACAAGAAGATCTCTCAGCATTGTAGCAGCTATTAAACAGTGACTGGCTGTCTTTCTCCTCCTTGTTGAAATGAATGAGACACACACAAACACACACACACAAGATTGTAATAAATATCAGCTTACTGTGTATCAGTTTGTGCACCGTGTTACACAAACTGGAGATGTTCGAGTCAGTGAGGAACAGGAGGTCACTGAATAAACTGCTCTCCATCATGGACAATCCGTCTCACCCGCTCTACAACACACTTACAGAGTCAGAGAGGAGCTGATTGTCCCAAAGACTCGTTCAGATTCATCGTCATAGAGAACGCTACAGGAGATCATTCATACCATTCACTATAATATACAATAAACTATTAACACTTTTTTCTAGACTCACAACATTCTTTATATTTCTTATATACCACCAGGTTGCACGTGTGTACTGTACTGTTATGTAAATACTGATGTAAATATAGCTCAATTCCACAGCGGTGTTTCATATCTGCACCACTACATTTATCTATCTATCTATCTATCTATCTATCTATCTATCTATCTATCTATCTATCTATCTATCTATCTATCTATCTATCTATCTATCCATCCATCCATCCAAGTATCTATCTATCTATCTATCTATCTATCTATCTATCTATCTATCTATCTATCTATCTATCTATCTATCTATCTATCTATCTATCCATCCATCCAAGTATTTATCTATCTATCTATCTATCTATCTATCTATCTATCTATCTATCTATCTATCTATCTATCTATCTATCTATCTATCTATCTATCTATCTATCTATCCAAGTATCTATCTATCTATCTATGTATGTATATGTCTGTCTATCTATCTACAAATCTATCTAAATATATATCTAAGTATCTATCTATCTATCTATCTATCTATCTATCTATCTATCTATCTATCTATCTATCTATCTATCTATCTATCTATCTATCTATCTATCCATCCATCCATCCATCCATCCATCCAAGTATTTATCTATCTATCTATCTATCCATCCATCCATCCATCCATCCATCCATCCATCCATCCAAGTATTTATCTATCTATCTATCTATCTATCTATCCATCCATCCATCCATCCATCCATCCATCCATCCATCCATCCATCCATCCAAGTATTTATCTATCTATCTATCTATCTATCTATCTATCTATCTATCTATCTATCCATCCATCCATCCATCCATCCATCCAAGTATCTATCTATCTATCTATCTATCTATCTATCTATCTATCTATCTATCTATCTATCCATCCATCCATCCATCCATCCATCCATCCATCCATCCAAGTATTTATCTATCTATCTATCTATCTATCTATCTATCTATCTATCTATCTATCTATCTATCTATCTATCTATCTATCTATCTATCTATCTATATGTCTATCTATCTATCTACAAATCTATCTAAATATATATCTAAGTATCTATCTATCTATCTATCTATCTATCTATCTATCTATCTATCTATCTATCTATCTATGTATGTATATGTCTGTCTATCTATCTACAAATCTATCTAAATATATATCTAAGTATCTGTCTGTCTATCTATCTATCTATCTATCTATCTATCTATCTATCCATCCATCCATCCATCCATCCATCCATCCATCCATCCATCCAAGTATTTATCTATCTATCTATCTATCTATCTATCTATCTATCTATCTATCTATCTATCTATCTATCTATCTATCTATCCATCCATCCATCCATCCATCCATCCATCCATCCATCCATCCATCCAAGTATCTATCTATCTATCTATCTATCTATCTATCTATCTATCTATCTATCTATCTATCTATCTATCTATCTATCCATCCATCCATCCATCCATCCATCCATCCATCCATCCATCCATCCATCCAAGTATTTATCTATCTATCTATCTATCTACACTATATTGCCAAAAGTATTCGCTCACCTGCCTTGACTCGCATATGAACTTAAGTGACATCCCATTCCTAATCCATAGGGTTCAATATGACGTCGGTCCACCCTTTGCAGCTATAACAGCTTCAACTCTTCTGGGAAGGCTGTCCACAAGGTTTAGGAGTGTGTTTATGGGAATTTTTGACCATTCTTCCAGAAGTGCATTTGTGAGGTCAGGCACTGATGTTGGACGGAAGGCCTGGCTCTCAGTCTCCGCTCTAATTCATCCCAAAGGTGTTCTATCGGGTTGAGGTCAGGACTCTGTGCAGGCCAGTCAAGTTCATCCACACCAGACTCTGTCATCCATGTCTTTATGGACCTTGCTTTGGTCACTGGTGCACAGTCATGTTGGAAGAGGAAGGGGCCAGCTCCAAACTGTTCCCACAAAGTTGGGAGCATGGAATTGTCCAAAATGTCTTGGTATATTCTTGCTGGAGCATTCAGAGTTCCTTTCACTGGAACTAAGGGGCCAAGCCCAGCTCCTGAAAAACAACCCCACACCATAATCCCCCCTCCACCAAACTTTACACTTGGCACAATGCAGTCAGACAAGTACCGTTCTCCTGGCAACCGCCAAACCCAGACTCGTCCATCAGATTGCCAGATGGAGAAGCGCGATTCGTCACTCCAGAGAACGCGTCTCCACTGCTCTAGAGTCCAGTGGCGGCGTGCTTTACACCACTGCATCCGACGCTTTGCATTGCACTTGGTGATGTATGGCTTGGATGCAGCTGCTCGGCCATGGAAACCCATTCCATGAAGCTCTCTGCGCACTGTTCTTGAGCTAATCTGAAGGCCACATGAAGTTTGGAGGTCTGTAGCGATTGACTCTGCAGAAAGTTGGCGACCTCTTCACACTATGCGCCTCAGCATCCGCTGA